>NC_030416.2:15284067-15509067 GCF_001660625.3 Ictalurus punctatus | reverse complement strand
TAAAAAAACACATTGGACTATAATAACTCACATGAATACATTATAATGCCATAGGTGTGACCCAAATACTTAATATTATATCCATACTGATGATACCATCAGTTAAAATCCACAGAAAGTTTTGAGAACTCTGCCCCCTTGTGAGAAAGATGCTGGATATAATTATTATAAACAAGAAGTCATATCATCCTGAGCTTGTTCTAGTCCATGCTGATGTTATAGTCCAGGCAGATAATTTCTAGGTCTGAGAACCGTGCATTTTCACTAGGTAGAACAGAAGGACAACAACAAAGGTCTGCTTTTTGTCTTATAAAGCTATATGAGGCAGATAGGCAAGAAGCAGAGCCTGAATTGCATGCTTCATTTTGAGCCACTGAGGAAGTAAAAGCACTTTGATATTCAAGTCAGAAGAGATATTTGATTGGCTAGACGAAAACCCTGAACTTACAGCTAAGTTTGAATTGTGAAGGGTTGAGGTGGAGGCCTTGTAGCTCGACTGATGTATAACCATTATTTCGCTTGTACTTCAGGGAGCCACAAACTGAGTTGAATGTCTCCTGTTGTCACTAATACTGCATTCAAGGCAAAGTTGCACTTTGTAATTCCATGCCTACAACTCAACTAGTCAACTTGGGGTGGTCTTTTCAACTACCAGTTCCTTCCACGTATACAGAGTGACGTCAAATCAACATGGCCGTGCACACTGTATACTTTTCTTTTAAATTAGTTTATAGCAGTATTGGCTTTAGATGTGTTAATATACAGACACTGTACTTGGTTAAATCTATAACATTGACCATGCTAATAGCTGTTTAGAAAAGGTCCAACTCAACATTAGAGTTATCACTGATGTTAGTTGGTCAACTTGCTGCTAATGCTACTTTCTATTGTCAGTTTCTATTGCTGTGCTGCAATTTCAGTCTAAAATGTTGCAGTAATGTTTAAAATTCACTAAAGTAGAACAGTACCGGTAGCCACTCAGGCCTGTAACTGTAAAAGTGCTGTTTAAGTAGCTTTTTATGAGCTTTGTACGCTCTGACAAAAAAAAAAAAAGTCACACTCGTGGAGGTGTCGGTTCTTTTTTCCACATGTTTATCGAACGTGTTAACTTGCAAATTACTGCTTACAAGGCACCACAAACACAGCATAAGCTTGGGCAACATCCTTTAACAGTTTGGTTTGAAATGAAAAGAATGCTGAAATCAATAATCAACATCACAAGCTGTATTGTAATTCAGTTGACGAAAAGCGAAGAGCCACATCTCACAGACACTGTGGAAAAAGCCCATATTGTCAATCAATATGATTATTAACAGTCTACAACAGGAATATGTTAGAAGTTTCAAACTTAATCTCCATCTATTACATCTGCAGTACACGTCTGATTATCACAGTTATTTAATTTTGACATGCTTCCTGGTAATGAGAAAAGAACAAAACATCCCTGGAGCTGTAAGGCGTCATTGCTACCTGTTGTGCCACTGTCCCACCCATTAATTTGTCAGTCAAAGGTGTTTGTGAGTCTAGCTCCATGTCTGTATAATTCTTATTCTTTTTTTTCTTTTTCTTTTTTTTTAAAGAAATGAACTCTTAAGAGCATGTTTATCAGTCCATACAGGATTTAACTGAGTTTTAAAATAAGGTTGCAATGCAACTTGCAGGGTTTTGTGTGCTTTTTTTGCCCGAAAACTACTTGAATTGGTGAAATTGCAATTGCACAGAATTGTTTTGCACGGTCTTTCACAGTGATGTTTGTTGGTAAATGAGACCTTTTAGCTGTACTCATGTTCAGGCATGTGAATCAAAGAGGGCTTTTTGATTGAATGTGCATTGTGATGATGTCACAGGACAGGTCTTGGCCCAAATATGCAGAAAATTGCAAGCTGGTTTATGTGTGTTTGTATGTTGCCAGAACAGCTCAAAGTAAACCCAGAAGTACGTCAGATACCACAGAACCATAGGAAGGTATGAAACTACTACAGATGTAGTGGATAGGTTTCCTTACACAATAAGAACAGTTTGAACAATCAATTATTCTGTCAAAACATCCTAATCCACACAACCTTGACACAGCCCTGACTGAACAGTATAGGATTTCGCAGTGGGTTTTTTTTTGGTGATTGTTGTGGTCAAAAAAAGTTTGATTTTGCTGCGGCTTATTTCAAAACTTGCTATGCAACTTGCAGAGTTTTTCCACGGTGACGAAGGGAGACCTTTTAACTGTACCCATGTTGACGCAGGTGAATCGAAGAGGGCTTTGTCTGAATGCATGTTGTGATGGAGTCACATGATATGTCTTGGCCCTCTGAATATTGTAGAGTTTGCTTGATTTTGCGTTCATTTCTGTGATCACAAAATCATGAAATCCTGCAGGGACTGCCAAAACAAGTTCCTATCCATTGAAATAAATTACACTTTTATTTTGATAATGACCAACATTATCAATATCTTCATCTTCCCAATCACCTGTATATGAGGACTACTAAACTCAGCAAAAAAAGAAACATCCCTTTTTCAGGAGACAATTTTAATATCATGTATTTTAAATGATAATTTTGTAAAATCCAAATAAGCTTTACAAGATCATTATTGATCTTTTAAACAATGGTTTAAACAATGTCTTTCATGCTTGTTAAATGAACCATAAACAATTATTGCACATGCACCTGTGGAACAGTCCCTAAAACACTAACAGTTTACAGGCAGTAGGCAATTTAGGTCACAGTTACAATACCTTTGGACACTAAAGACACCTTTCTACTGACTCTGAAAAACACCAGAAGAAAGATGCCTAGGGTCACTGCTCACCTGCGTGCACATGCCATAGACCTGCTGCAGGGAGGCATGAGGATTGCAGATGTGTCCAGAGCAATAAACTGCAATGTCTGTAATGTAAGACGCCGACGACAGTGCTACAGGGAAACAGGAAGGACAGCTGATCGTTCTTGCAGTGGAAAATTACATGTAACCATGTGTCCGCCCCCTAGATGCAATCGAGAACCTGTAAATGCCTTGGTGGAAGAGTGGAGTAACATCTCACAGCAAGAACTGACAAATCTGGTGCAGTCCATGAGGATGAGATACACTGTAATACTTAAAGCAGCTGGAGGACACCAGATACTGACTGTTACTTTTGATATTGACCCCCCCCCCCCCCCCTTTGTTCAGGGACTCATTATTCCATTTCTGTTCGTCAACTGTCTGTGAAACTTGTTCAGTTTATGTCTCAGTTGTTGAATCTTTTTATGTTAATACAAATATTTACACGTTACACAGAAATTTGCTGGAAATAAAAGCAATTGAACGTGAGAGGATTTTTCTTTTTTTTTTGCTGAGTTTATATACATGACTATGACCAAGAATGACCAAACCAAGAATTAGAAGCATCCCAGAGTCATTCATGAGAGTGGTCTACGTGCATCTGTACACACTAGCTGTGTAAAAATAAACAGCCATTTTCAGGAGTCCCCCCAGTGAGTCCTTTTTGGACCCTGCATTTGGTGCACAATTAAAGCTATTTGTTTTGACTTCAATCTGATTCATAAACTGCTTGGACATAAAGGCAGGCTTGCAAAAATGGCAGTCATTTTCTGCATATTACTCTGAAGTCAATTCTTCCTTATGATAATCCCACAAGGACGACCTTATCCTGTCCCGGTATGACCCAAGATGAAAAATAACAAAGAAAAAAAACACACACCTAATAAGATGTTTCAGCGGCTCCCTTTAGTTGTGAGAGATCTAATGTGAACTGGGGCTCTGGGGTTTCTCAATGCCCCTGTGAATCCTTGTGTTTATCTTTAGGACAGAGCTTGGAGTTCTGCTCTAAGATAAATGCAAATGATGCTTGGAGAAAGCAATTCCCACAATAAGATCGGCCCGCTGGTGGCGGAACTTGGCAGAATCCCCACAGGAAGCATTTCCTTTCATTGTGTGTCTGTATGCTGGCCAGAGAGATCGCTGAGGAGCGTGTTGACACCGCGATCACTCCACTTTCTCTCATTCTCTCTCGCAAGCCGGAACCACACGGAATTATTTTCCATATCTATAACTTTGCTGTCTATCAAAAAGAACAACAAAAAAAAAAAGCCATTGATTTGGACTCATCGTCCTCATCCTTAATCATTTTCAATGAATACAGTGACCTTCTTCCTTGAACGTGATGCGGCGCGTTTACACTTAAGAATACTTTGACAGACGGGGACTCTCATGCAAATAAATGCAAAGCCAGCTTTTACTGCTGTTGAAATATGACCTCAGTCACCTAAATTACCACAAGACAAGTTTCCTAACCAAAGAATTGAAAAGTATTTAAAAAAATAAAATGTTCTAAAAGTTACCAAGCTTTTATTCGGTTATTATTTTTTCCTACATTGTTCTTCTTGCTCAATAGCTTCTGCCACGTGTTGTATGTACTATGATCCAATTCTCATGTATAGGATATGGGGAAAAAGGATGCATATTTGTGTAAAAAAAAACATTGCAAATAAAAATGGCAAAGAGACAGTGTACTCCAAGTATACTCACAAGTCCATCAGTGATTCATCACAACATTCACAGATTATTATTATTAGTCAACAAGTTTTTGTGACTCATTAGGATGACCACTTTTAACTTAATGCACGTAGGCTAGTCTTCGTTAAATAAGACTAATTGTGGAAGACCAAATTTTAACTGAGGCAATACATTAATAAGATAATGCTAAGCGAAAGAAAGAAAAGACACAAAGGGAATATACATGCCTTTATATAAACAATTCAGTCCCCAAGCTGTAGTATCGTGCCCAAGTTCAAATACTAAATTGTAGCCTTACCCTGCATACAATCCATGAAAGAGACTCTTCTATGTTTATTCATGTAAAATATCAGACGATTTGGAAAGCAGACAAGCACACGGTGCAGCAGATGCAGTTCAACCGAGGCAACTAATGGATCAACTACCTCATCATACACCAGTTTAAAACAATATGCTTCCTGCCTCTTGTGTGTGTGTGTGTGTGTGTGTGTGTGTGTGTGTGTGTGCGCGTGGGTGGGTGTGTATGCACACGTGCAGCAGCATGGGCGTATTTATACTGTAGTTTATCTGCTGTCATAGGCAATTTTACACACTTTACACTGTTTTTGTAGTCTAGGTTGCACACATTACCATCTAAATAGGCTATGTAAATATAAAGACCTCAAAAGCACTGTCAGCATATCATACCACAGACAGTCTCATTAAGATATAATTCAGGCAATATTGGTTTACTGTAATAAAATAATCAAGTATGCACAATTTAAGAACAACATAATTTAGAATGACTTTAATGTTGTCGACCCAATAAAAAAAAAAGCCCAGTAAAAAAGCCTGCTTTTCCTTTTAAACGGGATCCCATGAGGGTGCATTCGAGACAATAATCCACTCAATCTCAAACAAAAACAGGAAAATAAAAACATACCTCTAAACAGATTTCACTTTATCAAGGAAGCAGGTTTTTGCGCGCCTCTGCCATTAATCTGTGTGGAGCCAGTTTTCCCGGCCTTTTCAGCCAAGTGCCTTTAAACGGCCAAATTTAACCCCGCGTTGTCCTTTACATTTTCAGCAAATGCTATAACAATGAGAGACTACTAGTTTGTATATATACACACGGAATACATGAAAAACACGTTTAAATGGTTAAATCTCAGCTTGTAAAATTGTTTTTTATCCAAACATGGGACATGTAATGTAATATAATGTAATATAATGTGGTTAAAATGACATATTTCTTTATATTTTGGGGAAATATAAAGAAACAGTGAAGTTCATTAGTAAAAACTATATATCCAAAAGTATGTGGACATTTGACCATCACACTCGGATGCTAATTAAACATCCCATTCCAGATTTAGTCCCACCCCCTGTTGCTGTTATAATAGCCTCCACTCTTCTCCATTAGATATAGGAACGTGGCTGTCGGGTTTTGTCCATTCAGTCATAAGCGCATTAATGAAGTCAGGCAGTGATGCTGGGTGAGGAGGCTTGGGATGCAGTCAGTGTTCCAGTTAATCCCAAAGGTGTTCAATGGGGTTGAGGTCAGTGCTCTGCAGGCCACTCAAAATCTTCTACTCCAACCTGGGCAAACTTACTTATCTACATACTTATTTACCTTCTTTCTTTCTTTGTATTTTAATGCCATGCCAGTGGCCAGTGCCACTGAAAAGGAGAGTTGCAACACTCCCATAGACTTCTATAGGCATCGGAGAATGTGGAAGTGACGCGCGTCATGGGGAAACCAATAGTTCTAAACACTGAATAAATTAACTGCAGTTATTTTATTGTGTTCTTTAAAACACAAAGTTTATCTTCAAACAAAGGTAGACTGCATCAGTTTCAGCTTGGTGTACCTAATAAACTGGCAGTAGGAATTGCAGCCCAACTGTGATTAGACAGATCTCTGTCTTTTAGGAGGTGGTAGAGAAGTCTAAACCAAGAGATATCCTTATAGTCATTGATGCAGTAAGTCTCAAGTTCCAGCTGTTGAACAGATGGGAATTTTCTTATTATTATTATTATTTCTTTCTTTTATTTATTTAATACAGGCAACCACACACCCCTCTACACACATCAGACTGGTCTGTTATTATAAGCAGGTATTCTTTTTGATTGCAGCTGTATGCAGGTGAGTTTGTAAACAATGCCACTTGTGCCATCACTGCTCTGCATGCTCACATAGTCACTGCTCTATGTTCCCACCTGAGAGATCCTCATTCTTCTTTCAACAACTTTTCTATGTTTTGTACGTGAGAAACAAACAGGACCTGCCTGGCAAGGTCAATTAAAATGAGCCACCATGTGACTGACAGTTACAATTATAGGCTCTTACTCTTGCTTCTGGTATGAACCTCATGCTATTATGTGTTACACATGTTTCCACTCCAGAATGACTCTGCTTTGTTGTCATGAGCCAGAAGTGTTTACAATAATCAATATTCAAATATACACTCACTGAGCACTTTATTAGGAACCCTATATTAATACTGGGTTGGGCCTACCTTTGCGTACAATGTTAGAAACATTGCTTTGAGATTCTGGTCCATGTTGACATGACTGTATCACACAATTCCTTCAGATTTGCACTGCAGCCTCAGCTTTCTTGTCTCGGCTGACAGAAGTCTAAGCCGACATGGTCATCTGCTGTTGTAGGCCATCCATCTCAAGGTTTGGCGTGTTGTGCATTCTGAGATACTTTTCTGCTCACCACAATTGTACAAAGTGGTTATCTGAGTTACTGTAACCTTTCTGTCAGCTCGAGCCAGTCTGGCCATTCTCCACTGAACTCTCTCATCAACAAGGCATTTCCATCTACAGAACTTCCACTCAATGGAAGTATAAATATCATTAAGTTAATCAAGGACCTCTGAAGAACAATTTCTCTTACTCTAAAAGAACTGGTGGTTACAAAGTATTTTGCAATATGTAATATACAATGCAAATGAGCACAAGCTTTTTAACAAGTTTTACACAAATGGTTCAAACAGTTCCCACTTGCTTTGGGAGATTTCAAACAGCAGTTGCTTTTTGTTTCAATGTTTTTAATTAGGTTAACTATCTCATAACAGCTCACTTTCCATGTAGCCTACAGCAACAGCCTGTAATGGAAAAAGGTCCACAATAATATTTTGTGCCAGCATTGCAATGCTACACCTCCTCCAATCCATATTCTACCTCTGTTTATGTCCAAAGGTTCCAGCTGCCCTGCTCATATTTTCCTAATAAAGGCGGAGTTTTCTGCCTATCAATGGAGGAAGCCACCCCTTATCCCATGGTGGCAGCTAACGTCATGGGTTATGCATTACCGTCATGTGCCAAGAGTAACGCTTTCCAACATTCCAATGCTCAGGGAGAACAGAGCATTAGTGCCAGGTAGGAGGAAACCTGTCCTTTCCTGCTCAGCCTGAGTAGAAGTCGTGTTAAGCCACACACCTTCCTGGCTCGCAGTTACGAGCTAATCAGCTGGGATACTGCCGTTAAAACAGAATCCAGGGTGAATATAACAACAAACGTGACAGATGTACCACAGGACGAACGCTCATGAGCTAAATGCAGTATCATCGTCAACAGATTAACGCTTGTGTCATGACACTGGCTGGACCTGCATGGCGGGTTTATTATTTTTTTTATTGGTGTGCATGGTGGCATGATCCTATTACTTACATATCATGGCATTATATGACCTTAAAAAGGAAAAGGGCAAATGTTTTAGCGAACTGGGACAGTATATGTAACAAAGCACATAAAAATATTTTAAGGCCTTGCTACAAAGCCAATGCTTGTTGAAAATATTCTTGTACAATAAAATGAATTGTTCCCGGCACAGAAACATACAATCATACTTAACCTGTTGTGTTTAATCTGTAGATTAGTGCAGGTCTAACAAACTACAGCTGGAGGGAGATCTGTAACTGATATCTTCCCATTAAAATACAACAAAATACCTATTAAAATACCTACATTACTTTTCACTGATTTCAGTTAAAGAAGACAGTGCTAATTTGGTCACATATCAAAAGTGGAATTTATTCATGACAAAGTAACAGACATTTAAAGTCATTTAGCTTTTATTCTTTTACTCGAGAATTATTGCACTAAAATCATTTCATACTCAAGTTTGTTAGTTTGCAAGTATCTTCTTTGGGCTGCTAAACATGATTTAGACTACAAAAGAGAATAATGTGGCCTAAACCAGTACCAAATACATTAAAATAATTTTGATTATGTATTTAAACTGAAGCATAAATCAACCTTACACTACAGTATACGTCTACATCAAAACAGCCAGTGACATCTATTCCCAAAGGCAGATAAAAACAATACAGGAAATGCGAGTTCACACAATTTAAATTAAGTTCAGTGTAAATATACGCCATATAATGTTGTGCCATAACTGTCTAAAACTACCACATCAGGACTATCAGTGAGAGATGATGCTCTAATTAACTTGACCCGCACTGACAAGACAAAGGAGATACACAATAAGAGACACGGACCAAAAAAATCAACTGCTAACCTGCTGTGCTCGGCTCACAACGATGGTGTTCAGGAAAGTGAATTAAGAACCAACATGAAGTGGATAAACAAGCTTTAATTAGAAGGCAGTTCAACACAATAGTTAAAAAGTTGCCACCCTAACACGCCTAATCCCTTTCAGGTTACTAGAAAGTTAACACTGTGATTTGGTGCGCTAAACATTACACAAATATTTACAGTAGTGAATTTTGTCCTGAGATCACAACCTTTACTGCAGTTGACAGTGAACAGAAATTAGCTAAGAGTCAGCGAATTAATGACTTCTTCTTTCAAAGTATTTAAAACCAAATCTGAATTGTTAAATTTATTGTGAACCCTGCGTTGTAGTGTAGTGCTAAAAAATACTAAATCTGTACCTAGTGCAATTTCTTCATTTAAACTGTGATAAGAATTTTCCAAATGTTTACAAATCGTAGGAAATCAAATGTTTTCTGTGAGATGAGATGTGTTTGCATACTCTACTGTGATTGGATCAATCAACATAGGCATAGAGTGCAAATAAGCGCAGCTCAGAACTAGACAAGGCTTTGAAGGGTTCTAAAGTTAGCTCACATTCAACACTAACTTATCGCTTTTAGAAAGAGCCCAGAAAAGTAGCATTCACTGGCTGCTAATAATAAGTAAATGAGTAAATTTTACTAGCAAAGTTTGTTTTAGTGGTCCTCCATCTTTCTCTCCCAACGCTTTATTCTCAGGTGTGCCCAGCTTATTCCTCTCAGGACAGTACAAAACCATCTGAGCGATTTAGCGTTAGGTTTTAAGTCATTAAGTAACGAAGCAGTATATTTCTGCTCAGCTTTGAAACATGAAGAGATTATAAAACCTCTTCATTTCAAAAAGTCATCTTGTTGACATGACATGCAAAATATTTTCCTTTCCATTAGCTAGCTCATTTTCCTGACCAAGCTAAGCTAGCCTTACCTTACTGACTCTTAAGTACTACAGTTGACTAATTTCTTTTATAATTGGATCATCTTGAACTCTAGTGTAAACTGAAACTTTTTGCCACCCTCACAGTTGAGTTTACTTTTTTCCTTGTTTATTTATTCTGCAACTAATATTTCATTACTTGAGTGTGTCAGTTAAAGAAAAGTGAGGATAATAGGGAGCTTGGAGCCTATCCCAGGGAACTCAGGGCACAAGGTGGGGAACACCCTGGATAGTGTGCCAACCCTTTGCAGGGCACAATCACACACACACCATGGACAACAGACCCTTTCCACACTCAAAGCAGTGTACTGTAACTTCCGCTATGGAGTTAACCCAATCCCTTCTACATCTGCCAGTAATAGGTCTAGATGATGTGAAGCAACTAACAGACACATTTTCACTAACGACATGTTCCAAACTTGATAAAGGATACAAATTCTTCATTGAGCAGTACCTGTTTGATTATGAAGGTAAGCATTTTTGTTTTGTCCAGCCCAGCTAGCATTAGTGGAGGATTTAGGGTAACAGTATATGTTAGCTTTCTCTTCTGCAAAGTCTTTAAGTCCTTATTCTTGAATAATATATTGTAATACAGACCACAAACTCTTGTAATACTGTGTTTCCATATCACTGATGTTAGCTATAAATTGTGTATTGTTAGATAAGAGTCAGTAACGTATTCATGGTTAATGTTGTGCGATTATACATTAATATAAAATGTAAACACTTGTTAGTAAACTTGTGGCAGCACAGGCCAAGAGAGATGTATATTTTTCTTGTTGTTGCTAGCTAGCCTACTTTCCCACCAAAGGCAGTTACACGTTAAAGAACGGTAAAGTAGAAATGATCATTAACGTTATAAAAATATAAGAACCCGTAAATACGTAAACATTTTTGTTCCAAACTTTACTTTTTGTGTTGTTAGTTAGCACGTTCCTGCATTTTCCTGAACTATCCGGCGAGTGTAAGGAAAACGGAAGTACGTATAGATTGCTTTGCAGCGGAAAGGCGGAAATTTTCTGACGTCACTGTGATGAGAAATGTCAACAATCAGCCTACAACACATGTCTTTGGCCTGGGGGAGGAAACCTGAGTACCCAGAGGAAACCCCAGAGGCACGGGGAGAACATGCAACCTCCGCGCACACAGGGCGGAGGCGAGATTCGAACCCCCTGCCCCGCAGGTGCCATTACCCAAGTGTGTGTAAATACAGATTAATTATTGCCTAAATCTAATAGTTTGCATTTACCAGAATATTTTGAGCATAGAATTTTTTTGTTTTTAATTTTTTGCCTTTCAAGTTAAAAGTGCTGTATTACCAGCCACTGGAAATAAAAAATCTGTCCTGTGAACATCTGGACACATTTTGAAGTTATACATTCAACACCCTAAGTGTAATATTTCCTGATTTCAGTATAGAAGACGAAGTATGTGTGTATGTATGTGTATATGTGTATGTATGTGTGTATATGTGTATGTATATATGTGTGTATGTATATATATGTGTGTGTGTGTGTGTGTGTGTGTGTGTGTGTGTGTGTGTGTGTGTGTGTCTGCAGCACGGATTTAAAGCACACACAATCCGAACTCTTTAACCGCCTGCTATCTTTACCCGCGGTGGCGGCGGCGGTGGTGGCGACTTGGCGCTAGCTGCTCCTCCTGTTTTTGTTGGTTTTTTTTTTTTTTTTTTTGCAACAACCGACCTCAGATCTACACTGTATTAAAAGTAGAAACACGGTTCTGCCCCGCGTTCACCTCCCACACGTTTACACTCGTGCAGTGTTTAATATACTCTACATGCATTTAGGATTTCATCAGCCCGATTAGCACTGAGAGTCAGCTAACGTGTAACTCTACTAAACTCCCATCGCCACACTGCAACAGCACCAGCCGCCGCCGTATTTACATAAAAAGCGCGCTGTTAACCGTGCACAATTACTAACCCTGTGAGCCTGTCTGTGATATAAACATTCTGCAGTGTAGTAAGTTAGTTAAGACACTTTTGTTTTCATACTCACATCTCAGCGTTACCGGACTTGCTCCATGTGATTCACAAGCGTTGTCATTTTCTCCCTCCTACTGTATCCATGGCGACGCACCGTCACGTTGAGCTTCAGCTAGGAGGCAGGAGTGGGCGTGGCCGACGTGTGTACTACACAGGAGTATAACACAAGAGTATAGGGTTTGAATGGTGACATTAGACATTTGAATGCAAAAAAATTTTTTTATAAAATTATTAAAAAAAAAATGTTCGTCTTTTTACTGTCTGAAATTCTGAACTGAAACTGAATGGGTTTTTGGAGAGAATGTGTTTCACTAGGTGTCTAACATGAAGCTGTGCACTGATAAGGATGGTGTCTCACTTTCCTCTCACTTTTCATGTCTTTTATACTACATTGTATTGATTTCATTTTAAAAGGACGAAGGGGAAAAAACAAGAGGAGAGAGAGAGAGAGAGAGAGAGAGAGAGAGAGAGAGAGAGAGAGAGAGCGAAGTTGCTGTGCTGCGCCATCTAGGGTGGAAAAGTTGTATTGTTATAAAACATATCAGGGTAACAGTCGTGCTATTTTGACTCGAAGTCTAAAAGGACTTGTATGATATTGACAGAGATCTTATATTACATTACACAATATTCATTTATAAAGAGAGTTTTTGGCTTTCAGAATTGTGGGTGATTCTTTAATGCACGGAAAAATGAGATCTCAAAATAAAATACCAACCTTCTTCCAGCCTCAATATATCCCTGAAGGGGGGAAAAACAACAGAAACCAAAACAGTAATTCTAATGGCTTCTACTACAAATACCATTACAAACCATCAGCTAACCTTTAAAACCATTACCATTTGTCCTTCATGTTATCCACTAAACATAACATGCCACCAATAGAAGCCAACAAATTACCAGACACCCACAGAGACCATTACAGTTTCCTTTAAAACCAATACAGTTCTCATTATAGTAATTAAAACCATAACAGATTCTATGAGGGTTTCTGTTGCTTTGTTTTTCAGCAGGGATTTCCTGTTTTGTCTGATTTTTATTTGTTGTGTCTGAATGCTTTAAGGCCTTATGGTTGGTTTGCGGTTAGTAACTCTGGTACATGGCTTTTCAGAAGTGCTTTTAAAATACAGAAACACCACATAGTTCTTAGTAACGTAAACCGCAGCAGTTCATAAACGATACTGACTGTTTAGATCTGATACATCACGATAATGAATCAGATTATTATTAGCGTATTGTTTTATATTCACACATTTTCACAAATGCAGATTGCATTTTTTTTTAACACAGGGTTTGGAAATGTGTGGTAAGTTTTAAAATTATAAAACCCTTAAACAGAAATAAACGGTTTAGAGCTTTTTTATTAGCCCAGTGGAGTGAATCAAGGAGTCTAGTGATTTTCGGAACGAATCGAATCTTTAAACAGACTGGTTTTGAACTGCTCTGGGGTTCTGCAGAATGATGACGTGTGGACTCGAGGCTCGCCATTTGCCTTTCCTGCTTCACCACATGCAGCACGTAAAGCTCGTCCTCACTCATACGCCTATATATCGCCTATATACCGCTTATCACTGGCGGAATCAACACTGATCAACACAATACTGTCAGGCTTTAGAGGCTGAACTGGAGGCTGAGATCTCACCTTTCCAGTCACGTGTGAAATGCACGTTTCCTTTTCGCTATAAAAAAGAGGGGTTTTTTTTATATAGCACCAATATCCAGTTCATATGGATGTTTAATACAATTACACAAGTTGAGTGTTGTGTCTACATGTATTCATTTTAAAGCAGTCAATATTTAGCTAATACAAAATGAAATCCTTGAGTGGTAAGAAATAAAGTAGAAATTCCCACAAATAAAATTCCTAAAGCATAGCTTTGGCTTAGTTCTCTTAATTTGAATAGCCTACATCTGCATGAGAATTACTACAGCGTCTTCTGGTCAACATGCAAAGCATGCTGGGAGCAGGGGCCACACAGTTAACAAAGGAATATAAGATCCAGCCCAATACACATTCAACCATCTCAGTAGAGTGGCGGTAGTGTATGTATTCATCTAATACTACAACAGCAAGCATGGTGCTAGAAAACTCTGCACATGGCTCTGTCTTTGAGGCTAAAATTTCTGTGAGTACTGACTATTTATTCATCTTGTTTTTTTGTATTACATTCCATGTAGCCAGTGACCTGCTCTAGCTTAATCATTCTTACAAAGAATATTTCTTATTCTTATTTAGAGTTTGAGAATTACATCATAGGTTGGATTTCTTTGTTTCTGTGGTCATACATTTTTAATTTCTTGCTATTTCTTGTAAGAAATACTAGGAAGTATCTGGAAATCTGCATGACTGGTGAAGAAATTTTGTTGAAATTGCATGTGTGAACTGAGGGAGGAAATTTCTAATTGTGATATTGCATTCCTTTAGAAATTGAGTGAACAATTTTCAAAGCTCTTTTTTTTTGCACTAGCTCTGTATTAAATGCAGTAATACGTTTATCTGTGATTGATAGAGCATTACAAAATATAAATGTTTATGCGTATGATTGAGTCAAATTGTGTATCCATCTTATTACAGGAGAGGGATGAGGAAAGGCTTTGTGAACTCTTGATACTAGACATTGATTTTTGCAGAGTAGTTCAATTACAACAAACCATTTTACTTGAGAATTGACTAGTCTTTGTCAGTTGGGGTAGCATGCAACTTAGCTTGGGGTAGCTTGTCTCTTGCCCTGCTTAAATTTTACAACCTCATATATTGTGCATTCCTCAAGTAAACCTCAGTAGCTAGCCTGGGTATGTAGAACCACTGCTGTTCAATGAGCCCTCCTTTTTAAAGGGGATTTATATCTAGCCTAAATATGATAGTATTGTTTAATACTAGCTTTGCTCCTATAGGAAGATAATGTGGAGACGCCATTCGGTATAGTGCACTGCACCATGAAAGTTCTTGCTAAGGGAAACCGACCTGTCATCCTGACTTACCATGACATCGGACTAAACCGTAAGATTCTGCTTCCTCTCACTTATGTGTGACCTTTTCAGAATTGTGAAGATTTTTATATATAATAATGTAATGACTCTGTGTGATCCTGTGCAGATAAGACCTGCTTCAGTAATCTGTTCAAGCATGAGGACATGCAGGACATCACACAGTATTTCTCTGTGTGCCACATCAATGCACCTGGGCAACAAGAAGATGCTAGCAGTATCCCCACAGGGTGACTGGTTGCTACCTTTAAGCTTAAACTTAACATATGACACTAATCTACACTGCAAGTGAAAATATTTTGAATATAGTCAAATTTACATAGTATTTCCTATGTTAAGATTGCAATAAGAAACACCAAATACAGCATTTCCTACTGTATGAAAGAGTACCAAATATGAGGGTTATTAAACCTATTTCTAGACATTTAAAAAAATATATATATTTCTCGTCTTGTTCTATTGGCATGTATGTCCAGAAAGTAGAAAAAATCATCTTCCAATAGAATAAGAAAATTTAGAGATTGAAATGAGTAAAAGCATGTAAAAAAAAAAAAAAAGGGTGAATAATTTTATATTTATAATACTCTAATTATAATAAATATTAGCAACGTTTGCCCATACTCAAGATATTTTCACTTGCTATATATATATATATATATATTATATATATTTGCAGTGTATCTCATAATTTTTTCTTAGCAAGCGAATTCCTTTGCTATCTGCCTAGAATTTACATTATATCACAACAAAAGCTCCACTCCTCCTTGGTAGGCAATCAGAACATCATGAACAAAGCCCAATAACGCAGTGATGTCTGATGTGTGATCTTGTTCCAAGGCAAATGCAACTGTTCAAAAATTATTCAGCCAGTCTCAGTAATATAAGAGTAGTCAATACATTTAAAAGTGTAACTAAACTCTAACAATCTGTCAGTATGCCTTGTGAGCAGTAGTGTGTACTTCACTTTTAAGAACTCTAATTTGGTATTCAGATGGCAGCGTTATTGTAGTAAACAAAAAAAAAAGTATTAAAACTTTTTATGCAGTAAATTGCACTGAACACTTTAATGAATTTCAATTAATAATCACTGCTAAAAAATTCGAATATTTTCTACATGTTTGTAGTGTAGTGAATGACCATTAAGACTAATACATATTTACTACTAATGCACAGTGGTTGCATTTCTGTTTTTAATGAGAAAACAACCTCAAGGTCTTATAATGCTTATAGATGTCATATCCTGTATATAAGTTGTTTGCGGTATGTTTTTGCTGCTCAAACACATCTAAAACAGCTTATAAAGACATTGGTAATTGGCTGATGTTTTAAGTCAGGTGAAATTACATTAAAAAATATTATTTGGATTTTTTTTTACAACAATTATTTACAATAAACAGTGCAAAAAAAAATAAATTAAGGCTTTTATTTGAGTTATCTTGAAAATGAAAACATCGGAAAACATCAGATTTACATTCCTATTGGATTTTTGCTGTTTACATTTATCCTTTTGTAGATCCACCTACCCCTCAATGGACCAGCTCTCTGAGACGATCCCTGCTGTGCTCCAGCATTTTAAGTAAGCTTGCAAAAAAGAATGGTTAAATGATACCAGATCCCCTTTAAAATATTGTCGCTTCTAATAGTTAAAAGTGAGCTGCATTTTCTCTCTATAGCATTACGAGCATCATTGGAATGGCAGTTGGGGCTGGAGCCTACATCCTTGCACAGTTTGCTGTAAGTTGTACCTCTTTCCTGCTTCTTTCTGGGGAATCTTAACATACACTGTCATGATTATACCAGAATTATAACCCAGTCAGATTTTTTATACTTACCAGTATGTTGATACAGACAGACATAATCCTGTTAATTATAATAGGCATGCTGGCCTTAAATCCACAGGAATGCTCCTCGTAGTACAAATACCTTCTCAATCATTTCAGACTTACTCATCGTTTCATATACTAAGTTTGCTTAAAGGAAGAAGTCAAATGTAGAAAATCTTAATTGCTCTTTGAATATCTTAAATATAGGACAAATGATTTGAAATGATTAACTGATTGATATCTGGGGGTCTGTTTACTATGGGCTAATCTACATCACTGATATTTGTATACATTTCTTACAGCTGAACCACCCTGACCTGGTTGAGGGTCTTGTTCTGATTAACATTGATGCTCAGGCAGAGGACTGGATGGACTGGGCAGCACATAAGGTACAACAGCTAATACAAGCTACAACTAGTCATAAAACCCCACATCCAATCAGTACCTAAAAACAGGAATGTTTTTTCTTTCTTTATTGGCTGCAGTTAGTTTAAAAGTGTTAGAAAGACAGTGGAACATTGAACAGCCACTGAACTGTCAGCATACCTTGTGCAAACAAATGTGTTAAAAAGTACAGGTGTACTAATGATGCTTATGTTGACACACATTTAAAATAGACTTTTATTCTAAGGGTATTAGAAATGCATCTATTTTAAAAACCAACATGTACTTTACTTCACCACTATAAAGCAACCTGATACTTCCCACAGATCTCTGGCTGGACACATCATGTTCCTGATATGATCATCTCCCACCTGTTTGGAAACGTAAGACAGAACACTAAATGTCAACAATTTCTTTTTATAAATATTCTCTTTAGAAGAGATGTACCAGTTCTTTTAAAAGCATATTCACATATATTGTAATTTGAAGCATCTTGGCTGATTTTATTTATTTGATTGACTATTACATGGAAATATGACAGGAGGAGATTCACAACAACCATGACCTGGTCGCAACCTTTCGACATCACATCCTGAACAACATTAACCAGAGAAACCTCGAGTTGTTTGTCAAGTCCTATAACAGGTATCACTGAGGTCTGGTGCATATTTGCCATTTGTTAGCATGTCCTGTTCAATCCAAGATCAGGATACTGTATGAAAAAATTTTTCACGTTAGACTTTCACTTCACTTTATTCTGATCTACTCTTTAGTCGAAGGAATCTGGATGTCCAGAGACCTTCTCCAGGTGGAAACCTCAATGTGAGGACCCTGAAGTAAGTCAAATCATTTCAGTGTTTCTGTTTTAGCCTTAATGCATATTTCACCTTCTTCTTTACTGAAAACTTCTTTGTTCGTCTAGGTGCCCAACTCTTCTGGTGGTAGGAGACAGCTCTCCTGCAGTTGATGCTGTGGTACGTGTTTATCTCTTATATACACGTTTTTTTGGAATATACATCATTCAAAATATATTTTAATATCCATGTACGTGTTGGGCAGTAATAGTTTTCTTTGCAGGTTGACTTCAATTCAAGAATGAATCCAAGAAAAAACACCCTACTTAAGGTTAGGGATTGCCTATTCATTACTGTCTCCTTCATTTGCAGCAAATAATGTACTAAATATTTAATTCCCATCTTAATCCATTAGGACTTAAATGTAACTGATATTTTCCCTTGCTGCTCATTTGTTATTGCTTATATTTATACTTCTTATATTTATTAGCATCAGCATTGTACTCGGTGTATATAATTTCTTTTCCTCTTATATTTTCATGCTCCCGCTGATGTAGATGGCTGACTGTGGAGGCCTTCCTCAGGTTGATCAGGTTTGTTTCCACTTATGAAAATGTCCTGCTTTCCATTTAGATCGATGGATACCTGTATTTACTTTACCCATTGTTTCCTTTTCCCCTACAGCCTGCCAAGTTGGCAGAGGCCTTTAAGTACTTCGTTCAGGGACTGGGATATAGTAAGTAATGTTTGTATCTATGAAAAGACTTTTAGAAGGTTAATGTTATTAATAAACCTTTACAGAATTTACTATAGTGTGGTCTGTGTTCTTGCTTATGCTTATCTGGCAATACATTATTTAAATGGCAGGACTTGAACAATTTATATCACATGTACATATACCTCACTCATATAAGGCACTACTACTGTATAAATGTCTGCATATAAACTTTCTGTGTGTTGTAAATGGTTCATCTAAGCAAGGACCTTCAACTAAGCATTTCCTCACAGTGTCTCATTTCTATTCTGTGTCAGTGTCTGCAGTTAGCATGACCCGCCTTTCCCGCTCCCACACTGTCTCTGGCGAGAGCAGCTTGTCTCTGGATGCTGTTCAATCTCACAATTCCACTGGAGAGGAGCAGCATGGACAATCTCACCCCAGCATCTCCATGGACAATGAGTCTGACAGCAGCACAGTGCTGAGCCTGTTAGGAACAACACACTCCAATCAGGTGTCCTGCTAAAGACCCCATTGTTAGTGCTGTTATTTATACACACACCATTAATGGTAAACCAGAAGCTACCAGCTGCTTCATATCTGATTCTTCAGCCTCAGCTTCACTCTGCTTCAAATGAATGATGCTTTAAATTATGTGACGATTGCAGCATTGGACATGGAGACTGTGTATTGTACAAGAAGTTCAGAATTATTTTCCAAAATGTGTATGGATTATAAGTAATTTAAATGGATCGATGCTTTAAGTTCTTTTGTTAGTCATGTATTATACTTTTTTTTTATGAATGATCATAACTTGTGAACGTTAACATTCGTATGATATGCTTACAAACATTTGAAAAGTTTAAATATATCATGTACAAATTGTGGGTTTTTTAGTTAAGTATCAAAAGCAGACATACCAATCATTTTACAAATTGCAGGCCATTCCATTGCCCACAACAGGACAGAACCAACCAATGGACTGTTTTAGAAATGCAGTAACATTTGTAACCAAATAATCAACATTGGCAATTAGAGAAAATTAGCACATGCAGGCTACATAAAGCCCATTTACTTTAATCCCATAAGCATGTATTTCATATAAAGATCAATGTGTTAAAGTTTCATGTGGTGTGAATATCATTCACTCTGTGTAGTCTATATATATATATATATATATATATATATATATATATATATATATATATATATATATATATATATATATATATATATATATATAATATAAAATGTGTGTGTGTGTGTGTGTGTATGTATATATGTATATGGCACCTTTTGCAGTATTACTATAGCTCAATAGGCAGCTGAAGCTCACAAGTTGAAAACTACTCACCTATAGGATGTGTTGCATAAATCACTGCATATATCTTCATAACCATATGTACTTATTACAGCTGAGGGTTATGCTGTAGCATTCTTATATTGTAGTAGTTAGAAGTTTATAGCACTTATATACTATTATTTGTATACTATTTTAGCTACTAATAGAAAGTGACTTTCTATTTTGTATTGTCGTCGTGTTGCACAGGCAACCGAGCAAAGTGCAAAAGATTCCCATTAATGAAAGGGGTAAATACATCTAACATTTATACCAGTTTAAACAATAGGTCCTCTAGATAATCTGCCATATATCAAGATAAGTTATATATTATTAATCGCATGATAACGCATATCCAATTAGAGTGAAGTTTAAAAGTGGCCGCAAGGCTCAAATGTTTTTGCTGTTCATCCTCTTTAATCAGTGGATATAGAAAGTGCTACTCGATATAAACAACATATTAAAATCACAATTTACAAATTTTGTAAAAACAAACCACCTATTTCTTCATTTTAAAAAAACAAATGTGTGCTTAAAACCCGTGACTGTTTCAAAATATTATATTTTCATGTAAGGAATATAAAAACCTCATATGAATTCATTTTGTAGAGCATTTCCATTACATAAGCCGTGTGGCTCCTCTGTGATTTAAGACGTTGGAAAATGTCAAAGGACACATTTTCCAACCGAACCACATTCCAAATGAGTGGGATAAAATCCTCCTGAAGTGTGTGTCTTTTGGAAATTTGAAATACTTTCCTGCACCGTAGAATGTGGTTTTGCTGACGCAAACTGAAATACCGTGCATACCAGGTGTTTCTTATTTCGTCTAACACACAGAATTTGAATGTGGCAAATTAATACCCACCCAGAATGTGCATTAACTCTATATATGTATTATCTGAACACACACGAGTGAAAGGATTGTGGCTTTGACCTCTTGAAATGACTTCTAATCACTGATCCCGTCAGCCAGCACTGGGATTGTGGAAAATCTGTGGTCATTACTCCTCTCAGTCTCAGTTCATGATCTCATTGTGCTCATAGTAAGGCACCAGGTCAGTAAAGATATCATTGGGGTTTCTGCAGGAGAGGTTGCAGAAGCATGCGTTGATCCACATGTACTTCCAGGTGAATACTGCTCCATTGGGACACTCAAACTCCACCTCGATAGTCTTCGACTTGTAAGGGATGCAGCAGCGTTCATCTGAACACACTCCGCAGTATTTGGGCCAGTAGGGCTTCTTACTGATGCAGCCGGAGATGGTGAAATTCTGAAATTCACGCTCCCGATAGATGTTCAGGCATTTCTTCCCCGGCTACATGACAGAAATGATGATTGAGGAAGTGTGTGAGTGCTTCTTTAAGTTGTATTTAGTCACATCAATCAGTAAATAAGTAATAATAATAATAATAATTGAAGGTGGTGCAACCCTAACCCTTATGGTATAGACTTGAAAACTTCATCAGTTCCTTTAAAAACACCGGAAAGTCGACTACTTGGCTAGTACTAGACATTAAAAATGACCTGGATGTATGAAAACAAGTTGGTGACTGACAAAACAGATGAAGTCCGTCTTTACCCGAAAATGTTTGGTTATGTCCACATCGCAGGGCCTGAGATTACACAGCCGGCTTTCACTCTCCATCATGCACTGGGAATTGTCATTGGAGTGTCGCATGGACACACCCCGCCCACAGGTCTTTGAGCACGGACTCCAAGGGCTAGTCTGGGTAATGCAGTTGTTGTGCCAGATCTCATTGGTGGTTAGAGACACTGAAAGCAATATGAAATATTTTAGTTGTTTGAAGTCTGTATACTTTTCTACTGTATACTGACAACTTTTACAGACAATAAGCCAGAAAATGTACAATACCAATGCAGAGGCTTCATCACTTTAAACAACAAGGTGCTTTAATCCTTTAATGTCTGAGCCCACTGTAGATCATTAAAGAAAACCTTACCTTCCACAGCATGTCTTGGGCTCGTCCTGCGGGTTTTTCGAGGTTCAATACAGAACCACTTCTCACAGCAATGGCCTGGAATCTTCACCAGCTTGGGTAACTGACACCACCCCCGAGGCGGCAGGGAGTCAGTACACAGTGGCACACACCCGATTGCCCCATTTACACACAAGCAGCGGTACTTACAGCTAGGCTGAAAGCTCTGACCATTACGGTAGATCACACCATTATACTCACAGCCTGTCCCAACCAGATCTAAAACACATACACAAACAGCAGCACAGATTTACTCAACATGACAATGTAACACAGAAAAAGTGGCAAGAATGTGGGTGTCTTAAGTACAGGTCAACATGTGCAACATAAATTATTAATCAGAGCTGGAATAAGCAATGTTAAGTCTCAAAGTGCTTGTTGGGCCATGTTATTTTCAGGGTCTACCAACTATGCAGGATATCTTGGTGCTAAATATGTTGGTATGCAGTCTAAAAAGTCAACTGCTTGAAAGATGCTTTGGTTGTATTATTAATAAAGACTCTTCATGAGTAATATTTAAAAAAAATAGTTGATCAGTATGTGAAGTCACTTACATGCACACACGCCTTTTTCGTACCTAGGCTTGTCAGCACTGTAGTCACAGTACAGCCCCTTATGGTAGTCACATGTGTCTCTCTCGTTGCAGGTTTCTCCCAGCTGTTTAGCACAGGCCTTACAGCATTCACAGCCGTCTGTGAGCAGACTGACCCCCAGAGGGCACACAGGGGCCAGCTTAGGACATTTACAGGGCCACTTACAGTACTGTGTCCTGTTAAACAGGTCCAGGTCTGTGTTCACAACTGAAATGACTGTGGGACTTTGGGATAAAACCTTTATATGAGAGAGAGAGAGAGAGAGAGAGAGAGAGAGAGAGAGAGAGAGAGAGAGAGAGAGGAAAATCATACAGTATATCTAACATCACTCTGTTCCACCTGATGGCACTATTGGACTAGATATACACAGAAGAAGCAAGGGAAATTATGTACTTAATGATTATTTGCTTTCACATCAGAATGAGGCACTCCTTCTGCTTAAATTATACTTATGAAATGTGTCATCACCCAAAAATTAGCTTTATCACACAGCACATCTAAATCTCCAGTTGTTTTAGTGTTTTAGGCAACAGATTATTATTATTATTTATTTATTTATTTATTATTTATTTTTTTTAATGATATCACAGCTCTGTTAATTCTCAAATCTGTTTGATCAACAGGCTTTGATTAATTATCTATAACAGCACAGCTCAAACAATTGTGCCAGCTGCTTTACGAATTATTTACAGATGGTATACAGATTATTAAAGGATCTTTATTTAACATTTAACGTGTCACTTTGGATGTCTATTTAACTTATGCCACTAACACGTCTTTACAAAGTTTTAGACCTAGCAGAATTGTATATAAATAGAATTATTACCTCCTAAGCATGTAAATCACAATTTATAATAGCCTCTTTCCTGGAGACAGGGGGTATCCCTGCATGTTCTCTGTCTCTCCTAATCCAGAACCTGCCCCAAGTGCAGGATTATAAACTGCAGGTCGAGTCCATGGGCTCAGGGTCGCATCAGAGTGTGTATGCGGCATTATTATAAAATGAAATTCATTCTTATGCTTCCTCATTGGTTCTTTTGATAGTTTGGTGTTTTAGCTTCCTAAAGAGGTAATACACAGAGAAATACTCTGCCAAAATGAGACAGAGATTGAGTATACCCCCAACCATACGACCACAGACACAAGAGAGTTATCAGATTAGCTTCCGTATGGCAAGTCTTGTATTTTCTTTCGGTCCAATTGGTTTGAATTCAATCTAAATTATTTCGTCTAGGGTGTAGAAAACACAGGAAGCTTGTGGTAAATTCAGGAAAATATTACTAAGACATTTACTCACAGATTTCTTTGATAGGCTAGGCTCACTGCTTTTGAGATTTTCCTTAAACATTTTGAAACATTTCCAGATGATAATATGTTCACAGACATCATGTGCCTACTATATCAGGATCACACTGAAAGAGAGAGAGTGACAGAGAGAGAGAGAGAGAGAGAGAGAGAGAGAGAGAGAGAGAGAGAGAGAGAGTTGATCACCCTTCATCACCCAAACTCTCCACTGCTCAGGATCAGCTGACTCTGGATATATTGTGTCGAGTTAACTCAAGCCAGGTTTGACTTTCAGGTTTAAGGTCTGCACTTCCGATTTAGTGCCGAACATGTGTACATTCACGTTTCTTTCTGAGCTTAACCCGAAATGAACTGGCTTAGACAGTTGAATAAGCATTTGCTAAACAAATTCCTCACCTGATGAAGTCCACAGGTTACCAGCAGGATCCACGGCAGGAGCCACCTCATCACTGAAATCCCGCGAGAGACGCATCGAGACATCAAAATTCAACATTCATTCTCTGTTGTAACTAAACTCCATGGTGCTCTGTGCGCGCGGGTGTTTCTTCCATCAGCCGCTCTCTTCAGTGCCACACACACACACACACAGCTGTGCTGACGTGAGCTCTCAGACTGGTCATTCGTTTGGCTTCGTGTTTTTCCTCCTGCTTTCATCCCCTTTAGCTGAAACAGAGCGTGGTGAATCAGCTCTGTCTGCTGAGCTTTGAAGGAAAAAATTCTTCCTCAACGACGTACCTATTAGGCTTTATCAGTAACATGTGACGTTTTCAGTGCCGTCCAAACATTTATTTTGTACTGAAAGTTTGAGCTGACATTTTTCAATTGAAACTTCGGTTAACAAGTTCCTACATTACCCACAATGCTGTTGGAATACCTGCTGATAGTGCTGAGAGTGGGATTTAACCCTTGCTTCATCTTTCAATTCTTTGAGGTGTAAACTTCACTAATGAAGATAAGATAAAAACTTTATTGTTCCCAGACTGGGGAAATTCCCTCGTTACAGCAACTTAATTACACAAAAACAGGTAAGAATACACATTAGATGGGAATAGAATTGAAAAAAAAAAAAAAAAAAAGTTCTCCAAGCAGGTTCCAACTTTCTCGAATAGCGGTTGACAGATCAGCTTTGCAGGACTGAGCCTTGTCATGGACCAATTTTGTAAATTTCCACCATAAATTTGAATCAGATTGAGATCCAGACTGAGTTGATATGCCTTTCCTGAATAAAAGCTTCAACACTCTTTGCTCTGTGGCAAGATGCATCATCATCCTGAAAAATGACTTCATCATCACCAAATCTATTTTCTATTGATGAGAAAAGGAGAAAAGTGTCCAAAATTTCAGTGTACAGCTTTGCATTGATTGTTGAGGTCACTCCTGGTCCTTTACCTGATATGAGTGGGGAAATTTGATTGTTTTCTTCAGGGAGTCATCTTCATATGTTTCATTAGAACGGCACCAGACAAAAGTTCCAGCATCACATCCATTGTCAATGCAGATTCAGGATTCATCACTGAATCTCACTTTCATCCAATCATCCACACTCCATGATTGTGTCTCTTTAGCCCACTGTAATCTTGTTTTCTGCTGTTTAGGTGTTAGTGCTGGTTTTCTTTTGGCTTTCTAAATCACATTTCATTCAGCCCATTTCTTACAGTTCTATCACAGACATTGACTCCTGTTTCTGCCCATTTCTTTTTCGTTTGTCTTGTCGTGCATTTTCTATTTTCAAGGACCTTTCCATCGGGTGCATGGTGGCTTAGTGGTTAGCACAGTCGCCTCACACCTCCAGGGTTTGCGGGTTTGATTCCTACTGTGGCCCTGTGTGTGTGTGGACTTTGCATGTTCTCCCTGTGCTGTGGGGGTTTCCTCCCCCAGTCCAAAGACATGCATGGTAGGCTGATTGGCATGTCCAAAGTGTCTGTAGTGTATGAATGGGTGTATGATTGTGCCCTGCAATGGATTAGCTCCAGGTTTCCCTGTGACCCTGAAAAAGGATTAAGCAGTATAGAACATGGATGGAACCTTCCCATTTTGTTTATACTTGCATCAAATTTTAGACACAGCTGACTGGGAACAACCAGCATCTTTTGTCACACTCCATGTCGGATTTCCTTCTTGAAGGAGTTTTATAATCCTTTCAGTTGTTTCTATTGACAGCTCTCTTGTTGGGGCCATGTTTCCTTTCAAAAAAGTCCTAGGTTAAGGTCTGTTAACACTCTTTTAAGGTGTGTAAGCATACTAATTTGCATTTTTAGACTTGTGCTAGTATTTCTTTTAGAAATACAAATTACAAGGTGATTCTATGATTTTTTTCCTCTACTTGATCTGGAAAGAACATATGCCATTAATTTAAATAATTTCATTTAGTTTGTTTGAAGTATGTTTCATGAAGCCAGAATGTTCAGCTATTAATCAAAACTGTTTTGTGTAATATCTGTTATTTGTTTACTATGAAGTACATAAGCCAGGTGAACATCATCTAAGTGTGGTGATTCCATAATTTTTGCCAGGGGTTGTAACCCCTGTTATGTAATCTCAAATCAATTAAATTGTGATTTCTGACAATGTACATCAGTTTTGTACTATTTTGTATACAAATGGATAAAACTGTGTAGCATAGCTAAAGAAAAGTAGTAGCAACACTCTTCAAGCCCAGAATCACATTTTCTTAGCACATAGTTTATCACTACACACAAACATCAGACTCTTATAGGAGGTGTGTGTGGCAGCGAGGACGTGGTTAAGCACCGGTTGTGAATGAGGAGGAGTGGGCAATGAATGAATGCAGACACCTGTGTGCAGTTAACTATGACTGGTTTACTGTATATGCAACATGTCTTGCATTGTGATGTTGAAATGCTTCAACAAGATCTGAGCTAATGCGGGCTTCTCTTACAGTTCCCTGCCATGAATAAAAAAAATAATAAATAAATACAACACAGTTCTTTCTCACGCCTGACTTCTCCTGAGTTCTTTTACATCCATGGGGTTATCACTATGTGGCTTTCAGATTTCCAAAGTCTGAAGAAAGAATTGTTTGTTAGAAGTGATTTGAAGGATATTGTTTTTACAATTTGACAATTTTTAATTTTTTTTTTTATCCTCTTTGAAACTGTGCCTATAAATAAAGTTGATACAGTATCAAATGACACATAAAATTGACATTTTGTAGTAATTTTCACAATTTAAATTAACAAAAACACAGATCAGTCAGTGTCTGGTTTTCCCTTTGTTATTGAGGTGTGTGGTGTTATCATGCCAAGATCTAAAGAGTTCTGTAAGGCGTTCAGAATAAAAGGTTGTGGATGCCTAGGAGTCTGGCAAGGGATTTAAAAAGATCTCCAAATTATTTGAAATACAATCATTCCACTGTAAGGAAAATCATCTACAAGTGGCACAGATTTCAAACGACTGTCAATTAGTCCAGGACTGACCGTCCCAGCAAATTCAGCCCAAGAGCAGACCGTCTGATACAAAAAGAGGTCTCCAACAACCCCAAAATTTCATCACAGGATCTGCTAGTAAGTGTTGCAACTGTTAAGTGTCAAAGTGCATGCTTCTACAATCAGAAAGAGAGACCTACATGGGAGGGGTGCCAGGAAAAAGCCTTTGCAAGACTAGTTTGCCAGTGAGCATATAGGCTAATTGATTGCATTTATAGATTCAACTATAAATTCTGCATCATATTAAAGAGTGCTTGAAGATAATGAGACCATCTGTCCAAAAGTTGAAGTTGAACTGTAAGTGGACCTTTCAACAAGGATAATGATCCTAAGCACACTAGTAGAGGGGGCTCTAGGGGGGGTGGGGGGTAAGTTATTTCTGCTAAAGGGGGCAATACTAGCTTCTGGGGCCAAGGTTGTATTTACTTTTTCCAAAGAAGAATGTCAAATCTATAGATATTTCCGTTGAAAAATTAATTGAAAAAACTATTTTTCCTTGTGGTTTTCTTCAAGTATATCAACTTTATTAATAGGCACTGTTTCAACGATGATCAAATGTTTTCTTGTCCAAATGTAAGCCCGCAATTACCATGGGATGTACTGAATTTTTTCACATGACTTTCACACATCACATGTTTTGTGTGCAGTATTTTTGAATGCTTATTCATGATAAAGTGGTTACTGAAATGAAATCTGGTACGTTTAACCAACCTGAATTGTTTTTGGAGCAAATCTATGAGCATTATTAGCACCATTAAATTGTCATATTCCATTAAATGAAGAATTGCATGGACATTGCCTGTTTTCTGTGTCAAAGGCAAATGATAGTGTGCAGATGGTTGATCCAGAAAAGCCAACAAGCATGCTTCAAATTATGTCTAAGATTGGAGTGATAATGCGTAGCTTGGAATGAATCTTGTTTAGTAGCATTGGACCATAATGAAACAGCTGGAAACTTTCATTGCAACCAAAGAACATTTGATTTAATATCTCTCTTTAATGTGACAAAAGTAATGATTTAATTTGTTCAGATGTTTTTTCTGGCTGTTATAATTTGGATTGATTACACCATCTCTTAATTCAATCGTTTTTACAGCTGTCGTCGACGGTGCTTAGACTACAAAATGCATCTGGTAGAGCAGTAAAAGGAAACAGTGAGACTGTTTTGTTTTTAAAATGCAAGTTTATTGTTTAAGTGCATAAAAGTATAACACTATGACATCACTAAAATATCTACAGAACTCCAGAAAGTATGTGATGGTGTCCAAAATTGAAAGAGTCTTGAATAAATGCTCAAATGTATATATTTTACACGGTTTAACTGTAAGCATCCTTCTCAGACTTGGGTTCAGTTTGTGTCACTAAAGAGCTGAAATCAGACAAAGGCGCTGGCTTTGGAGCTTCAGATGGTTTATTTTCTCCATCTGAATTTTTGGACAAGAATTTTCCTGAAAGAGAAAGAGTTATAAGGATATGTAGCAACTTTCAAAAAATGAAAATCAAGATAAAGATTTGAATCAGACAGGAAGTCACACACCCTGCTGGTATTTTAGGTAAAGTCGACACACCCAGAACAGAGTCACTGACCTGTAGACGAGCTCAGAACAGGCACGTATTGGGACCAGAAGGAACACTGGTTTGCCTGGAGGCTTTTGTGGTTACTGAGGGTAGGAGACAGCTCCTTATAGTTCTGTCCATTTGGGTGGGGCAGGAACTGAGGCCAGGGAGGCAAAAGCTCACTAAAAGACGCTCCAGACACGGAGAGAGGCAAGTTGGGGTTTCTGCACAAAGAATTATGGAAACAAATAGAAGCACAAAGCAATGTGAATAGGAACATGGTTGCCACTGCATAATAAGATAAACAGATGTTATGAAATGTACCCAGATTTAATGAAGTTAGCCATGTAGCTCATGATCTGCAGAGAAAGAGTTCTCTCTGTCGAGGTGAAGAGTTCTCGTGTTTCTGGGACATGCGGCAAGCCAAACACATACTGCATATCCAGAGGAGATGAATAATCAACACTGTTTTGGGGGGAAGATAAAGTAAAACAAGTCAGTTTAAAATAATTTTTAAAAAGAGAAGACTAGTTAAATTTATTTAAAAAAATTTGTACAGCTATTCTTATGAGAAACAATCCTTGAATATTTCCAAGACTTTTAATCAATTAATCAAGACTCCCAGATAGAGTGTAGAAGATAACATGCTCTCTAAATTAGTAAAAACAGGACTGTAAATGCTGACTTATTTTCCAAAGTACTTACTGTAAATATCAGTAAACTGTGTAACTTCTTCAGGTCTATTTCTCCCTTATGTAACGGTATACATGCTGTATTAAAAGTTAGAAGACTAATTGTACTGAACTCTTGCAGGATCTGTGTCAAGAGTAGCCTGTTTTTGTTGTTTTGAAAGTGTGGCACAGTATGAGAACCATTTTATAAGTCATAAATTCAACATGGGGTTGCAAGTAATACGCTTTGACATCTCTAGTTTAATACAGCAAAAATATATTTAACCCAAAAAACATTGTGGAAATGTTTTCAATTCTGGCTAATTTCTAATCTTGCCTTGGTGTCTGCCTGCAAAGATCATATAGGCCTAATGATGAAGGAGGATATATGTCTAATAAAAAGATATTAATAATGAGAAATTTAGTCAACAAAACAGAACTAACTGATTTGCGCCACACATTTAGGGAAAAGCGATCAGCCGAGTAAAGATATTTGTCTTTAAATGAGACAGACTGATGTGGATGATGCTCATAATCAATATGATAACTCATATGCCATTGTAAACGTATAACTCATTGGCAGTAATGTTGTTTTTTCCATAACTAGATTAGGTTATAAATGTAAAGGTAGATGGGGCGTCTTTCAGGGAAAGGCACTGATCTTTTTAGGTTAACTTGTACGATAGTGTGTGTGTGTATATATATATATATATATATATATATATATATATATATATATATATATATAGCGATCAAATTTAGACCGATTGCAAAATGTTTTCAAACTTTCACAGTTGCATGTTAGCAAGGACACCACTGGAAAATAATGTGTGAAAAAGTACAAAAACAATATGACAGTCCATTATGTACAGCTATAGAGGGTATATATTGGTGACTACTGAGTGTGTAAGCAAAAGAAAACAAGAGAAATGTAGCATCATGCAAAGTTATGTATTGCCACAAAATTCCATAGAGTACTTCTAGCATTACAGACTTAAAATATAAAAGATATCTGATAGGATATCCAGTATTGTGTGATTTCCAGTCCATTAAACATCTCCCGATCTCAATACTCACTGAAGCTTCTGCTCCAAATCCTAAAGGCATCATTCGGTTTTTTTTTTTTAAATCTACTTACTGATCATTGTTGTACCTTGTATGGATGTAAGAAATCTCTACTGAGATGAATATATTATTAGAATACCTGGTGTGCACCATGTCTTGTGGCAGGTGGTACATGTAAACAGCAGAGCGGGTGCTGGAGGCCCAGAAGGTGGCCATCTCAACAGAGGGACAAGTGATGAAGAAATCTCTGTGGTAGAAAACACTAGTCATATACATACACATCCAAGTGTCTGATTCCATCCTTCCAGTGACAAATATACAATATACTATATAAACACTACATGGTAATTCTCAAATAAGTCATCACTGATGATAATTGATGGCAGCTGCTTTGCTGAGGTCTTTCCTTTCATCCCCCCAACCCCCAACCCCCCACCCCCCGGGGTACTTGACATGCATGTAACTAGTGGTAGCTAAAGCAAATGTTCCACATTAAGTATCAGGTAAGGATTGGGTTCTTCAGGCTGCTGACTAAAGTCTGTCTTCTGTAAATGAAACATTACAGTGCATCCAGAAAGTATTCACAGCGCTTCACTTTTTCCACATTTTGTTATGTTACAGCCTTATTCCAAAATGGATTAAATTCATTATTTTATTTTCCTCAAAATTCTACAAACGATACCCCATAATGACAACGTGAAAGAAGTTTGTTTGAAATCTTTGCAAATTTATTAAAAATAAAAAACAAAAAGCGCACATGTACAGAAGTATTCACAGCCTTTGCCATGACACTCAAAATTAAGCTCAGGTGGATTCTGTTTCCACTGATCATCCTTGATGTTTCTACAACTTGATTGGAGTCCACCTGTCGTAAATTCAGTTGATTGGACATGATTTGGAAAGGCACACACCTGTCTATATAAGGTCCCACAGTTAACAATGCATGTCAGAGCACAAACCAAGCCATGAAGTCCAAGGAATTGTCTGTAGACCTCCGAGACAGGATTGTATCGAGGCACATATCTGGGGAAGGGTACAGACACATTTCTGCACCATTGAAGATCCCAATGAGCACAGTGGCCTCCATCATCGGTAAATGGAAGAAGTTTGGAACCAGCAGGACTCTTCCTAGAGCTGGCCGCCCGGCCAAACTGAGCGATCAGGGGAGAAGGGCCTCAGTCAGGGAGGTGACCAAAAACCCTATGGTCACTCTGACAGAGTTCCAGCGTGTCTCTGTGGAGAGAGGAGAACCTTCCAGAAGAACAACCATCTCTGCAGCACTCTACCAATCAGGCCTGTTTTGGTAGAGTGGCCAGACGGAAGCCACTCCTCAGTAAAAGGCACATAACAGCCCGCCTGGAGTTTGCCAAAAGGTACCTGAAGGACTCTCAGACCAAAGATTGAACTCTTTGGCCTGAATGGCAAGCGTCATGTCTGGAGGAAACCAGGAACCACTCATCACCTGGCAAATACCATCCCTACAGTGAAACATGATGGTGGCAGCATCATGCTGTGGGGATGTTTTTCAGAGGCAGGAACTCGGAGACTAGTCAGGATTGAGGGAAAGATGAATGCAGCAATGTACAGAGACATCCTTGATGAAAACCTGCTCCCGAGCACTCTGGGCCTCAGACTGGGGTGAAGGTTGATCTTACAACAGGACAGCGACCCTAAGCACACAGCCAAGATAACAAAGGAGTGGCTACAGGACAACTCTGTGAATGTCCTTGAGTGGCCCAGCCAGAACTCAGACTTGGACCCGATTGAACATCCCTTGAGAGATCTGAAAATGGCTGTGCACCGACGCTTCCCATCCAACCTGATGGAGCTTGAGAGGTCCTGCAAAGAAGAATGGGAGAAACTGCCCAAAAATAGGTGTGCCAAGCTTGTAGCATCATACTCAAAAAGACTTGAGGCTATAATTGGTGCCAAAGGTGCTTCAACAAAGTGTTGAGCAAAGGCTGTGAATACTTATGTGCATGTGCTTTTTTTGTTTTTTATTTTTAATAAATTTGCAAAGATTTCAAACAAACTTCTTTCACATTGTCATTATGGGGTATTGTTTGTAGAATCTTGAGGAAAATAATGAATTTAATCCATTTTGGAATAAGGCTGTAACATAACAAAATGTGGAAAAAGTGAAGCGCTGTGAATACTTTCCAGATGCACTGTATGTAAGTAACAGGTGGGGGTGTTGTTTGCCATTATGAGGGATGGGGTTGATGACAAGTCAGATGGGTAGCGGCTTATGTTGCTTTTCTAAACCTTGCTTCCCGTCATGTATTTGTGTTTGTCTGTCTTTCTCACTCTGTCTGCCAGTGTGGGTGTGGGTGTAGGGAGAGTGGGAATTATGTAAGTTTGGGTAAAGCATTCAAGCTAGCATCCTATCTGTGCAAACATGCCATGGAGAGTGATTAAAACGGCTCAATTAAAGTTCAAAACCTGGCTCTGCTGTGTTCTCTGAGCAGGTGATTTCAAACTTGTTAACATGTAAAAACAAGAATATGTAATAGATTGCAATGGACTAATTATTATAATGACATTTCTTTGTTTCCTCACCAGTACACTTGACTGATAGTTTCCAATGGACTGTAGCACTGGCCTCTCTAGCATGTGGTAATGGACAAAAATGGGGATACATCAGACTAAATAAAGTGTTGTCTGGTCATGTTACTGCACCGCATCTGGTAAAACTATATATAAAGGATGATCTTCAAAACAGCTCTTGAAAGTATGTCAAAATTGTGGAGTGTACAGACAGACTTTCAACTAATTTCAGTGATAAAGATGAAGATAGACAGGGCCTGTTTCTCAAAAATACAGCAAGTTCATCTCTCATACACACATTAAAACCTATATTCAGTTCTAGTTTGCATTAAGGTTCTGCCAAACATCAGACGTCTGTGTCAGAGACACAAACACTCTTTATGTGAGTTAAACTATCACAGTTATCTATAGCACAAATGAAAATATCACCTCATAGCTGTTTGTAGAATAGTTAACTGTTAGAATAGCAAGAGAAAACAAACACTTTATGGTGGTGCTGGTGCTTGCTACATTTTGCACTTCTTTATGTGTGGTTCAGCCATAGTCCATGCTATATTTGACACTAGTCATTACGTAGGTGGAATAAGGCAACAAAGTCACGCCCTGTCTTTCCATCTTTCATGGAACAATAACTTTCTGTTCACTGAATCAAAACAGATATTTAATGTATGAGTAACTACTGAAATCTATTTAAAGAAGGGTTTGTGGTACTGTACTGTTATACGAATAGTCTATATGACATGCTATACATAAAATCTCAATAAAATATGGATAAATTGGGGATCAGTTTGGCACTGTGTAATATGCCCTAACATCATGTTTCACTCATCATCTCAGATATTTTTTTTATTGTTGCCTCAAATACAAGGACAATAAATTCTCTTAATTCTCGAATATTTCAACCTGGCTTGTTAAGGCTTTTAATTCCTAATGATCCATGCACAGTGGTAAGCAATGTCCATTACTAGAAATTAAAGTTTTAAAGTTATTGTTTATGGAAGAAAACAACAGCTTCAAAAAAAAAAGCAAAAAGAAAGTTAGTCAAAAAGTGTTAACCATCTGACACCAGCACATACAGCACACAGCCATGCAGAGACGCACACATCCACAATCCCTTATTAAGGCACTAATCTCTATTGTTAGGTGAGAAACCTCAAAAATTACAAGGTCAAACTTTGCTCACACTTGGTATATTTCAGTCAGACTCAGCAATGTCATTTCCTTCCGTTAGACCATAAAAGCTACACCCTTCTTACTAAAGTATGTGTTGGCATCCTAACATGAAGTTGTTTAGGGATCTTTTCTTTCTCCAGAAAGCCAACCATAAACACATTTAACTGCTTGGTTTGCACTGAATATGGTTTAGAGTTATTTTATGGACAGAAAAGGTTACATAAGAAAAGCAACTAGTGCTCAAAAGTTGTTTTTAACTGAAGGGTAGTAGCTGCTATTTCAAAAATATGTGATGGGTTGTATTTTCTTCAAGGTGCATTGTATTAAAACTCAAGACCAACAGAAGTAAAGTTTTTTTTCACAAGCTATAGCACATAAGAATGGTTTTGCTAAAATTGCCTGAAACAAAGCATTTTTTAAAAATAATTTGCTGCTGCACGTTGCCCTGGCATTACAGTAATAATACTTCAACTGAGTTGAATTCACTTTTATCGGAATATCACTTTTAACTATCGGCACTCAGAGCTGTCGGGTCTTGTCAGGCTTTTTTTGGATGCATACATCATACATCTTCTGAAACAAAATTTTTTTGTAATATTGAGGAAATTAAGAGATCAGTAACTAATAATATCATGCTCAGTATGTGTTCCAAAACAGATACTACTATACGTATATGTAATATAAACTGTAGGTCAGTACACCAATGACATCATTGATATTTTAACGTCGTGCATGCAGTTTTGGACACAATCGTCAATCTTCTTTGAATGTGTATTGACTTGACACTCACAAGAGGGCTTTTAACCTCAAATCTCATATACTGCAGCTTTAACATCGGATGATCAGTAATAGTTTCTATGCAGAGCACAGTGGTGCTTGAAAGTCTGTGAACCCTTTAGAATCCTCTGTATATCTGCAAAAATATGACCTAAAACATCAGATTTTCACACAATCCAAAAAGTAGACTAAGAGAACCCAATAAAACAAATGAGAAAAAAACATTATATTTGGTCATTTATTTATTGAGGAAAATTATCCCATGTTACACATCTGTGAATGGCAAAGTATGTGAACCTCTAGGATTAGCAGATAATTTGAAGGTGAATTTAGTCAGGTGTTTTCAGTGAATGGGATGACAATCAGGTGTGAGTGAGTGTCCTGTTTTATTTAAAGAACAGGGATCTATCAAAGTCTGATCTTCACAACACATGTTTGTGGAAATATATCATAGCACGAGTAATGGAGATTTCTGAGAACCTTAGAAAAAGAGTTGTTGAGGCTCATCAGGCTGGAAAAAGTTATAAAATCGTCTTTAAATTGTTTGGACTCCACCAATCCATGTTCAGATCAATTGTGTACAATTGGAGGAAATTCAAGGCCATTGTTACCCTCCCTAGGAGTGATCAACCAATAAAGATCAAGTGTAATCGCTCACGAGGTCACAAAGGAACGCAGGGTAACTTTTAGGCAACTAAAGGCCTCTCTCACATTGGCTAATGTTAATGTTCATGAGTCCACAAGGAGAAAGTCTTTATTGAGATCATTTTCCTCAATAAATAAATGACTAAGTATGATATTTTTGCCTCATTTGTTTAATTAGGTTCTCTTTATCTACTTTTAGGACTTGGCTGAAAATCTGATGATGTTTTAGGTCATATTTATGCAGATATATAGAAAATTCTAAAGGATTCACAAAATTTCAAACACCACTGTAGATAAAGGAAATGGTCAGCACTTATCTGCATTTGAAAATTTCCCTTTAGTATGTTTGTTAGTAGTATTTTATTATTTCTTTATGATTTATAATAATTCACTGCACCATCAAGCTCCATTTTAAAGACTAAATTATATCCAAATGTCACTGGGAGAGTTGCCTGGAATTCAGACCAACCCTTGATATAAAGTAGTTGATTGTGTTCTTTCTCACCTTGTCGCGTTCTCCAGAGCACGGGAGAAGACACTGTAGCCAGAGGGAGTTGGAGAGTGTTGTAGAGAGTAGAACCAAGTAGCTGCTTCCTTCACAAAATTGTTGGCATCATCTCCTCCCAGAGAATTGGACAGTGCTTCATAGAAAGCAGTTTTACTGTCTGCTCTTCCCTGAAGCTGCTCAAAGTTCTATTCATATGAGAGTTAGACAGCAATAGAGTTTCTCACAATACCACGTAAATACATAGTCATGTGAAAAAATAAGTACACCCCATGGATTTTTTTTTTTTTTGGTCTGTACATGTTTAGGTTTTTTTTTTGTTTACATATTTGGACAAGCTAATTTCTGATCCTCTTTGAAATCGTGCCTATTAATAAAGTTGATACACTCTATCAAATAACACATAAAATTGACAGTTTGTAGTAATTTTTACAATTTAAATTTAAAAAAAAAAGATGAGTCACATTAAAAAAGTAAGTACACCCCATCCATAAAATTAGAACCAGGTGTTCAAGATTCATTGATTCAACTATGAAATCTGCATGATATCAAAGAGTGCTTGAAGATAATGTGAGGTAATCTGTCTGAATCCACCAAGGAATGACTCAGAAAGAAGAAATGGAGGGTTATGGCATGACCTAGTCAAATCCCGGATTTGAATCCCATTGAAATGTTGTGGGGGGGTTTGAAACGGGCCGCACATGCAAGAAAACCCTCAAATATCTTGCAACTGAAAGAATATTGCATGGAAGAGTGGTCAAAAATTCCAGAAAGTCGATGTCAGAGACTGTTGGACAATTATGCACAATGCCTACAGGAAGTTATTTATGCTAAAGGGGGAAATACTAACTTCTGAGGCCAAGGGTGTACTTCCATCACATATATACACATATCACATATATTGATATTTCTGTTGAATAAATGATTGAAAAAGTTCATTTTCCTTGTGGTTTTGTTCAAATATATCAACTTTATTAACAGGCACTGTTTCAAAGATGATCATATGTTTGCTTGTCCAAATAAGTAAAAAAAATAAAATAAAAAAAAAGGCAACAATTTCCATGGGTGTAGTTATTTTGGTCATGTGTTACTACATTGACCTGATTAAATCCTGCCTGCTCTGACCTTGATGTTTTTAGCTCTGCTGATCAGACCATCCTCTGCTGAAGAGCCCAGCATGAGTGGCACTCTGTGGAAGCGTCCAGAGCTCAGGGCTGCTGATGGATGTTCCCTAACCACCACACCATCTACCACTGGAGACCAGGCTAGCAGAGGGCCACTCACTGCCAACAACTGTACACAGCCATACAATTCATTTATCAGTACATGTCATTTATCAAACCCAACACGACAGTAAAAAAAAAAAAATCAAGGTATTAATTTGTATTAAATGAGACGTAGCTAGGAAATGTAGCTTAAAAAACCCTGTGGTCAGCATTTTAATGACAGGAAAGCGACCTTGGTTTGTGCAGCGTTGATCCTCTCAGCAGATTTCTGTCTCAGGCAGATAAGTAGCTGTGCAGGATCTAATGACGAGCAGCCTAGCTCTAAACCCAGAGACACAGCCTGCTCCTGAGCTTTCTGCTTGCTCATTACTGTAGCTGGAGAGAACACTGACCCACCCTAAAAGAAAACATACACAGAGATGCCATGCTCATAAACCAGATTTCAGTTATACAAATCCTGTTAAAAGCTTTGTTCAACATTTTAAACAAAAGACTATAATCAGTGAATTGCTTTAAGGGACAAAACAAACAAACCCAGGTAGAAATATTTATCATTGTGGATCTTATATTTTATTGTATACAAAAATAATAAAAGTTCTCATTTATACTAATTAAAGCCAGAAAAAAAAAAGTATGCTCATGAAAAGCTGTTTTTTTTTTGTGGGGGGGGGGTTAGTGGCAATTATAATTTCACCTATTTATAGGCCTTTTTACCAGCACAGCATGTGTGCATTTGCATAATGCTGACAGCTTTATCAACCCTTCCTATTTTGTTCATTGCTAGAGTGGAAAATGTGGTGAGAAGCAGCTTCCCTATTCTGACAGGCTACAGTCACAGTCAACACTTTACTTATCTGACAGAAGTTAAGAACAGCCACGCAGCAGCACTATATGACAGGGCTGTACTATAAACATGCTAATAAAGTCAATTATTAAAGGCTGAGTTAAAGGCAGCAAATGTATGGATATATTGAACGCTCGTAAACTGGCTCATTTGGAAATTAGTTTGAATAATGGGTAATATGCCGGCGATACTGAAGTCTAGAGAGGACTTCGTACAGACTACGACCACTGCCAATCTTCCATCAAACGGTAAGACAATTAATAATTGATACAAAGTGCTATACGAAAATAGTTGAGCTTATACATAAAGTTTGAGCTTCTAATAAAAATGTAACTACTGACATGATGTAGACAATTTACCCCAACATTAAGTGTACATATATATGTGTGTGTGTATATATATGTATATATATGTATATGTGTGTGTGTGTATATATATATATATATATATATATATATATATATATATATATATATATATATATATATATATATATATGTATACATATACATATATATATATAGATATAGAGATAGATAGATAGATAGATAGATCGATAGATCGATAGATATAGATATATATAGATATATAGTAGGGTTATTGATTTTCTGGTATATCTGGTGTAGCACATGTGCATGATAAATTATGTTACTATTTTGGAGTAAAAATATTTAAAAAATAATGTGATGTTTCAGTTCAAAAAATGAATAAACAAACACTACTGCATACTGACAATAACCCAACTAGTAAATAAACTGTCATATTGTATCCAAAACAAACAACGCATTATGAATTATGATAAGCTCCCTCAACTGTACCTGACATAGCAGAACATATAACATAACATACACATTTATATTTAGTATAAAATTTCATTGTTTTCACTGATTTGTTCTATCTGTGTTTCTTTGTAACAGTAAGTGAAAAGGAGCCAGCAGTGGTGTTGAGTGACTATCCTCCCCCGGAAATTTGCGAGCCCCTGTTCAGGACAGGAGACTGGCTGAGACTCATTTCTGAGTGAGTGCTCTCACGTTTATCTTCCACATCTTTCACAACTGTTCATGTGTTAAGGAACGCCCTGCAAAATAGAAAGCTGCGGTGCATTTCATTACCATGTTCTTAACCCTTGTGTGTGCTTGTAGACATTTTTGTCTTTTTTTTTTTTTTGAATAATTTTGTTTGTGTTAATGCAAATAACACATTTTACAAAAGGCATGTATTTTTTTTGGAATTTTAATATTTCACCCTCATTTGCTTTCATAAATCTATTTTAAACTAGGTACACAAAATAGCTACACTCAGGACCTTAAGGACAAAAATGTCCCCACTGAAACTCCCCACTTTTAATCCCGTGAGGTTTAAGCATAAAATCCCGCATTCAGTATTAATAGGCTTTTATTTTGTTGACAAGGTTTCAAAACATTGAATTTTTATTTTTAAAAAATCTGAAATGTGTAGTATTTTGTCAGCTTTACTCTCTGGGGAAAATACATGCTTTTCCCTTTTTTTGATTCTGCTGTATTATAGAGTGCTGCAGACCAGATGAATAAATGATTCAGCTATAATTGTGTGTGTGTGTGTGTGTGTGTGTGTGTGTGTGTGTATGAATATCAGAGATGTGGTTTGTATGTGTGAACAGTAAAAGAGCAGTGAAAGAAAGAAATGATATTGTACTGGAAATCACAAATCCCACCAAATGTGTACCAATCAAAGAAGGTTACTGAGCTTTGAAGATTTTTGCATTATGTAAAGAAACTGGCGTTTAAAGGGTTAAAATTCTGAAAATGAATGAATGTTTGGTAATTATGATCGGAACTGATGCTGGTAAAAAAAAAAATCAAAGTCAGTGAAAGTGGGTAAAATTTGAATATATAATATTTTTAGGACAGATTTTTGGACATGGACATTTTTGTCCTTTATGGACCTGAGTAGTAGTTATTTTATTTATTTATTTATTATTTTAAATCTGACACAGCATAAAAAATATGAATGCATCAAAATGAATGCTATTGTTGTTAATCATTGACACATCAAAGACTGTAATAATCAAAGAAAAAAAATATTGTTTAGCATTTAGTATATGGAAAATAACTACTATTTTTCTTTTTTTCCATTAAAAACATACATGGCATTATGTAAACAAACATTTAAAGGGGTACAATTCTGAAAGTGAATGAAGGTTTGGTAATTATGAATAGAATTGATGCTGGTAAAAAAAATCGACATCAGTGAAAGTGGAAAAAAATGTGAATATTTTTTTTTATGACAGTTTTTGGAAAAATTTAATTGAGGCACAAGGGTTAAACAGTGTGCAAATGTCGCTTTGTCTATAGGCACATTCTTTATAATTTTATGCTCTATTTAAATATTGGAGGATAATAGTTAAATAATTGGCAACTTTTAGTCCGAAAGAAACACAAATAATTGTTTTAGACTTTATATTTTCTATAATATATATTGTTACAATTTAAGATACTACACTGATGCATGTTGAATAATGTGCTTTATTTAATATGATCTTACTGACTCGATTTTGCATATGTTTTTTCTGATGTAAAACTTTTCACACGTCAGTCTACGGAGATTTCTTTTATATAGAATAATTCAGGTTTATAATATTGTTTTTTTTAGGGACACATTGCTCAAGAGTGAAAGCCGTTTTTAAGCATAAACTTAGATACAATCGTGGTTCTCTGACATTCGTTTTAACTGAACTCGAGTGCAGTCTGTACCATGCACTATTGGCATAGAAAAGTGTGATTGGTTCAACTTGATTACATAATTGATTACTTTCCGTTGTACTCTATTTTGATTAAATGTTGCAGGCCTTGTGTATTTGCAGAGACAACCCGTTTGCTAAACAATGCATAAAATCACTTACAAAAGTAAACAGTTGATGTTCTTACATTTATTTCCATATCATATGTTTGTTGACAGACCTTAATTATGTAAATTTAATTCGGGTTTCCTTATTTTTTTTCTATCTGTTGGTTGTTGTCATTTTTTTAATGACATTTACTATGTATTTAAAAGCATAGTAAAACAAAGCCTTTCTGCGGAGTTATTCTTTGAACATTTCCTAATTCCCAAAGCTGATATCTTATGGAAGCTGGCATAACTGGAGCCTTTGCTGTTCATTGCAGTCATAGGCATGTTTTTTGAGAGGCTTCACATTTAAATTTTAGAAAAACAAAATCTGTTTTATTTGTCAATTCTTTGTATTCACATGACCCCGAGGATGGAGAGCAGATTTCGCAACATTCTGTTATTAATATTCAGGACTATTTCGAGGAGGCATAATGAGAAGGGATAGGACTTTCTTTTTAGTTCCTCTATTTGTTTCGTGTTTCTAATAATACAAAATGTTTTGAAATGGAGATTTCAGTCCATTCAGAAAGCCACGACATTCATTCTCCCTCTCTGTCCTTCTTTTCCCAGAGAGGGCTACTGGGTGAAGGTTTACTCTCTCCAGACAAGAGAGGAAAACTACATCCCACGCTGTCATGTAGCTAAGGTTTACCATGGGTGAGTGAACTTTATTGAATTGTGTCGATGAATGAATTAGACACTAGTTAACTTCAGTTCTTTTCATTTACAACATGTCAAATCAGTGAATAACCCTACAGAATCCATTATATAAAACTAGCTTTTAGATTTTTATCATTTTTATCTCTTGATAGTAGAATAAAATACCAATTAGTCATATAAGTTACTCTCAAATAATTTGTTAATTTTTTGTTCTTGTTTTCACTTTAGATTGTACGATGAGTAGGTTTATATTTGTTTGTGTTTACTTTGTTAAACTTATTTTGATGTATTCTTTATTATTGGGTCAAAGATTATTTTATTTCAATTTATGCATGCATTACTATATCTTAGAGTATTCGTTTATTTTCCTCTCTAATGTTTTTGCTGCCACTTCCTTAATAAACAATTAATGAAAATAAATACATAAAAACTATAGTGTAGGCTAAATACTAACGCTTCCTCCCTGCTGTATTCAGGTGGTTGTTTGAAGGTGTTGCACGACAAAAAGCTGAAGAGCTGCTTCAGCTGCCTGGGAACAGAGTCGGGTCTTTTATGGTCAGAGAGAGCAGAAGAGGTGAAGGGATTTTACTTGGTGAAGTGTCATGAGCTTGTTATTTAAGTTTCTGAGCATGTATAGTGAATTGTTTGGTTTGGTCCTGCAGGTGTGTATAGCTTGTCTGTGCGCCAAAGAGCTATAGTGCATTACCGGATACGCCGTCTGCCAAACAACTGGTACTTCATTTCTCCACGGCTAACGTTCCAGTGCCTAGAGGACCTGGTCAACCACTACTCTGGTAATGCTGACAAAATAATAAAATCATTGAGAGAACTAATGTAAAATCCTGTAGTTGCATTTTAATGAATAGGAATTTTGATCTGGATGTTTTTTTTCTCTCTCACACACAGACATAGCAGATGGTCTGTGTTGTATACTGACTGGTCCTTGCCTGGCAGCGCCTGACCCAGCACGCATCTCTCAGTCTGCTCCTATACTGAGACCTCACAGCATTAACTGGATGACAGTGGACAGGTACATGACTCACTTTGAACATTAGCTAAGCTAGGCTGTTGTAGGAAAGTGCAAATAATGGCAAATGGCTTTACTTACTTTTTTTCTCACTTGAGCTATGGACAAATGAGAGTCATCATTTACAAATAACTCATTATGTAAACAGTATAGGTTGTTCTCTCACCCAGCTTCAAAGCCACCTGTGGTTAATCAGTGAACTAGTCATATGACAACCAATACATGCTAGACAGTTTTTGCTAATTGTGCTAATGTATTAATCCCTCCCCAGAATGGAGCTTGACCAGCAGAATACCACTGGCGCCTCTGCACAACGGGAATCTTACATCAGTGCTGGATTGCAGGACAGTGTATCATCCTATCTCTCTCTGGCAGGAGTGGAAGAGAAAAATAGGCATAGCAGGAAGAGGAAGAAGTGGAGATCTATCAACACATTTTCAAGTCAACGTATGTACAGTGCGGTTACAGAGGAAGAGGACAACGAGGAGGACTATTAAACAAAAAGAACAAAACAATCATAAGTAAAATCTATACGCCAAATAGACACATCTAAGGAATACGTTTCTTTTCTTTCTATAGTTTAGGAGGACAACTTGACGTTGTCGCTTAAACAAATGAAGTATTTTGCTCAAACTGTTGCACCATTTTCACACAGTTTCCCACCGTCTGCTCCTTACTACCAAAGATGGACAAAGAATATTTATTCTTGTACTTTGTCCTTTATCTTGCGTACCATCCTCTCATTATTCACGCACTTACCATAAGCAAAGCCTGGTGGAACAGAGATGAGGAAGAGGGTGAGGCCAGATGAAGGCTGGCGATGTCAGCACCATTTCTGTCTGCTCCCACTGTCACTCTTGTGGGGTCTCCTCCGAAAAGAGCGATGTTCTCCTGTACCCACCCCAGTGCCGCTGCCTGGTCCTGCAGCCCATAGTTCTCAGAAAGAGTACTGGAACCTGTAAACATGAAGCTATGTGAACTATAAGGCTGTGAATGAGTTTTTACAATCCAGTCATCTGTAACTAATGGATACCATAGTTAACAGTAGAAGTCAAAATCTGTGTTATTACACCATAAGAGTCCACACTAAAATTTGCACCTAAAGTGTAGTATTCTTCAAAGATTAGAAAGTTAGTGTTGTCTGGAACAGACTAGCTTCTTACTATGTAATTAAATAAATATGATTAAAAAAATAAAGCTATATATTAAAAACAATGTGTATCTGTATGTTGCCGGAGTGTATAGTACCTGTGCTAAGGAATCCGAAAGCAGCCACTCTGAAGTTTGCGGTCACAACGATGATGTTTCCTACAGCAGCAAGGTAAGAGCCATCTAGTAAGCTGGAGTCAGCATTATGGAAGAACACTAGGACTGAAGTAGGCTGCTTCTGTAACATAAACACACACACAATCAATATTGCACTACAGAAGGCAGAAATAAGAGTTTAAGCACACTATTTACACAGTATATGTGCATTAAACAATGTTGTATTTTTGTGTGTGCGAGAGAGAGAGAGAGAGACAAGCTCATCAGGACCTACCACACTGCTGGGTACAAATATGTTGAGGTAGAGACAGTCCTCACTGGAGCTGGATTTAACAGTGTCACCAGGCTGAAGACAAGAGGGCCTGAAACATATCCAAGATTTAAACCCAAATATCCATACAATAAGCAATTGCAAATCAGCACAGAACGGGACTGTAATCAGAACTGGCAACTTAAGTCCAAAAGTGCTTAAGTTGATTTTCTGGATGCACCATTCAGATTATGCAAATCACATAGTTCACGCCTCAGAAACTGCCACATTTTTTCTTGAGTAGAGGTGTACAGAGAAGAGACCACCTTGCCTTTAAGCATGAAAAATTTGGGGAAGAGAAAATGCAGAAGAAAGATGCAGTTTTTTTTCTTTGCTGTCAAAACAATGATATAAAAGCAAGTGAGGATTTAAAAGTTGCAGTGTTTGCATTATATTTTTAGCTCTTGCGTCGACATATATATTAATAGCACTGGATTTTATTTCAGAGTTATAAAATCATAATGTTCGCATGGGATTTTATCCTATTTTTGCCATGCTTGTAATTAGCTCATTTGAGATGTCATGTTTATAAAATAATGCCAATGTTCTAGTTCATTCGAGGTGCTCTCCTGCAAAAGAAAATATTTTTTCTTCTCAGACGGTTTGACCAATGTTACAGTTACAGCTCACATTAAGTGTAGTTCATAATTTTATCCATAAAAATCTCGTTCTTTGAGATGCACAATGTCTCCAATTAAGATGCTGTCTCCTCTGATGTGCATGCTCAAATTCCCTGCAACTGTCTGAATAGCGCTTAAGTCTGTAATTATGTTTGAGACCTTCATACTGATGTGAACAATTACAGTATTAACCCCCCACTATGTGCATGTAACTCAACTCTGAATACAGCATGTAGAAACAGAAGTAAAACACACACCGAGCAAAAGTGGCATTCCAGGTTCCTGTCCAATCAGCTGGCTTCGGGGGCCTGAAACGCATTTCACCAGTTGGTGGACTTGCGTAAGGAACACCCAGGAAATAAGTCACACTCTTGCTGTCAGTCTCAATCAGCTTCATCTCGTTTTTACCAAGGAGTGTTCCATGGCCAGGGATGGACACCGAGGTTAGCTGTTGCCTCAACACTTAAACAAAAATATTCCATAGCACTAACATTAGACAGTGATGTTATTTTATAAGAATATTACAGAGAGGAACGGGTCAGAACGATGATTCTGACTGTAAATTGAGATCCCTGTGTTTTACATTTATGACATTTGGCAGATGCTCTTATCCAGAGTGACTTACATTCATCTCATTTATACAACTAAGCAGTTGACCATTAAGGGCCTGTGTCAAGCGCCCAGCAGTGGCAGCGGTGGGATTTGAACTCATGACCTTCCTATCATAAAACCATCTTAACCACTGAGCTACCACTGCCCTGTAATGTCTGTTTATATATATATATTTTTAAAAAGCAATATTTTCTGGATATATCCAGTATAGGATGACCGTAACGTTGCCTATTCTTTACTGTTATTATCCAAATTTCCCAGAACATTAGACTCACCGGTTCTTAAGTAGACATATTCGGCAGGTTCCTTAATGAGGAGGACACAGTGCTGACCACTGGAGCTTGGTAAGCAGATATGAGTGTCTGGGTACATCACACACCTCACTGCTGACTCTCTACTGGCCACTGACACAGCTGAACAGGAGTCATTTTCCTCACAGGCTACAGACACACACACACACACACACACACATCTATAGATATCCTTCACTGATTACCAGAGTTGTCTGTATGTGTGTGATGAGAGGAAGTCTCACCAGCCAGACACCAGTTATGGACTCTACCCAGGTCATCAGCAATATCTCTACTGATATGAACTATGTCGAATGCAGAGATCGACGAGTCCACCACGACATATGAGGCATCCAGTACTCTCCAGTTTTTCAAATTAACTGTGAATAATAATCTGCATTCATATATTTCCATAGTATACACAACATGCATTACAGTAGTATATCTGCATTTACTACAAATACACAAATGTATTTTGACAGGCTATGAGTAATCACATTTACATATATTGCTGGTTTAATATTGTATCAGGATATATGTGTGTGATTATCTACATTATAAAGTTACTTCTACTCACAAGTCATAGAAATGTCAATTGACCATTTGTATATCCCAAACAAAACATCCGACTTTAAACCAATCTATAATTTATTAGCACTGCAGATTACCTATACAGAAAATAGACTCTTATTTGAAGTGTAACTTATATGTAGTTACTGTACAGTGCTTTGACATGTTCACCCAATAAAATGAACTGGAATGTTCTTGACCCTACCTACAATGTAATGGCACAGGAGCGTATTTATTCTCCTGGAGTAGAGAACATGTGAGCGTTGTATAAATACTATTAATTATGTGATTAATTAGGCAGGAAGATTGATACGCATGTGTATTTACATGATAAGATACAAATACTCATGTCATCCTTCCATAATGCACACACTGATAGTAGTTACATTATAGCCGTGTGTATAGTTTATGTGGAACTAAACAGTTAGAGACACTTGTCATAAATCGGGACTCTGTTATTCTTAACTGATGGAGGTCAGATGCAGCTGCAGTGTATGACATAAAGATGGTATCTATATTTATGCTTGCGTAAACATGGCCATTAACAAAACTAATTGTACTACTGGTGAGTAATATTCATTTCACTTAATAAAATCCCATGATACAAGTTTATAGTAATGGGAGAACAGGGCATTGTAATGTATAATACATCGTGCACTTGTGTTTAACAAATGATCATTTTTACCAAACGTGCAGTTTTGAACTATTCAAATAAAAATGCATGAGTTCCTTACCAACTTTTGAGGGAGAGCGAAGTTTGAACAAAGGACAAATACCAGGGCTTTTTGTCCACTGATTCACTAGAAACACAGGGGTTTAGTAATGTAAACAATGTTAGCAAAGAGCAGAATCTGTTTGTCTGTTCTACAGTGAAACTTCAGAATAATAAAAATATAAACGTTCTGAGCCAACATACTACTTTAGATGCATTTATATTCTTGCTTTGTAGGAGTATGTAACAAGCATACACAACCAAACACACACATGTCTGCAAACATTCACATTTCTGGAGTAGAGAACACATACATACCTGGCTTCTCATACCAGCCAAAGGGGTAGACTTCAGTCTGGACTTTAGATGGAAAGCAGTCCTGCACTCTCCACTTAGTTCTTTCATTTTCCCCACATGTCTGAATCCCCAGACTATTCAGAGTCAGACACTGAACAGCTGAGCCAAGAAAGAGAGAGAGAAAGAAATAAAGAGATGTACTTAGCCATAGTCCGTCCATTAGCAACATGCTGTATGCATTAATAGCATGGGACAAAACAGTGCAAAAGCTGCAGCATGCTCATACCAGATGCTTCAGTGTCTTGTACATAGCCGATTCCCCTACAGCAAGGATCCTCATCACAGCGCCTCTCACATTCAAAAAACCTGATCATAGCAGTGACATAAAAAAATAACATTAACCATAAACCATGAAACATTCAAACCGAGGCTTTTGATTGCTGGTGGTGATTATAACTATCCATCCATCCATCCATTTTCTGTCCCACTTATCCTATACAGGGTCGCAGGAAGCCTGGAGCCTATCGCAGGGTACTCAGGGCACAAGGAGGGGAACACCACAGTCACACACACACACTCCCACACCCACACCCATTCACACACTACAGACAATTTAGAGATGCCAATCAGCCTACAAGACATGTCTTTGGACTGGGAGCAGAAACCGGAGTACCCGGAGGAAACCCCCGAAGCACGGGGAAAACATGAAAAAAACTCCACACACACAGCATAGAGGCGGGAATCGAACCCCCAACCCTGGAGGTTGGACCATTAAGTCACCATGCCCCCCTGATAATAACTAATGAAATGGAAATCTATTTCAGAATTATTAGACAAATGAGGACAAGTAAGATCATATCAGTGTGGTTTTCAAGGGACAATGTTCCTGATGGTGAGTGTTGTTAATCAGAAACCTTGCCAGAGATAAAGTCATATTTATGTCTTACTTACCCTTCAGTGATGGACTTGTTGGGCGTACCAACACGGTAGCGCACAGAATAAGACACCATCTTTCTAAAAGGTACACGGCTGTAAAAGCTTTTCACGCTGCCAGTTAGATTGACTAGAAAGAGAGGAAGTGAGAATCAGCTTTATTTGTCTAAGTTTGTACTTGTCTAAATAAAGCATCAGATTGCAATTTAAAAAAGAATTTTATGATGTATGGTTATTAGATGCATTAAATACCGTAGATGGTTTTCTGATTCAGAAATTCAATAAAAGAGAGTTCAGCAATTAGTTCAGAAATTAGTTCAGCTAATCAGAGTGAATTTTAAAAAAAGCTGCATGCCAGAGCGATATTCACTGTAGTTTATATGATCTTATGAGAAGTTTGTGTGTGCAAATAGCACTAGAATTGTTGTAGATGGAATAGTGCTTACGGCCACATAATCAGTGTCAGTCCTAGACTGGAAACTATTTGACCATTTTACCATTAAATATTCAGTTGACTGATATTCTGGAGCTCTATATCAAGAGAAATATGTAAATAAGTCAAGTTTCTAACTTAATGATTACAGGGGAAATATATATATATAAAATGTCTATGTTTATGATCTTGATATTAAGCCATAACATAGAATAGACACTAGGCGATACAGAATAGCCTGAAGATGACAATCTACAGTGCAGATGCCATAAATCAAGTCTGTTACCACATGGCCTCAACATGCTTGGTGTTTGAAAGCATTCCACATGTGAAGGAAATCTCTACTACTGTGTGACCGCCAGTAAAACATTACATAATACTGATTTTTCTCCTTGGAGACAAAATAAAGACATCCCACAAATGCAAGGGAACAATTATGGACCAGGAAGAAGCCTAATCATATGATAGAGTTAACTTATAGCTATACCAAAACTTAAACAAAAACGAAAGAAAGAAACAAAAAATATATACACTGCACATGGCAACAATGAATATACTAGTAATGGATTTGCAGTGTGCTTGAAAATCCCTGCAATGAAGCCCTGTCTATAGATTATTAAAGGTAAAGTTGTTCCTGAAAGGACATTGTAACAAACCCTGGCACTTCATAAAATCATTATGAAATGATTTTAGTGATTGTTTTTTTTAAAAAAATTATTATTCCATGTTTTTCATCTGAAACATTGTAGATGCAAGAGAGAGAATTAGGTCTACCACGGCTTAGCTTTAAACTAAATGCAATATGAGGAGTTAATTAATCAGGTTTGACGGAGAATGATGCTCTGACTTAAATTCTAAAAGGAACCAAACTCACTGACTTTCCAACATCCAACTTACAGCAAAACTGGTGTAAGGTTCATACGGTTCCTCAATAGCTGAACTGCTTTAAAAATTTGCTTTTGGTTGTTATAAATACATTTCTTGACCTCTGGTGAATTTACGTGAATTGAATTTATTGAGCGAAAGTTCACACTGATATATGCATGTTGTAAGGTTAATCTGCAACACAGACTGCTACAATGTGTCACCTTGAGGTCAAGCAAGAATTCTTTCAATACACTCACAGACTGTTACATTCACAGATAAATTCATTGTGTATATAAAACAGGATTATTCCTGGGGAACTGAGGAGTACAAATGGTGTATACTAGTGAACATTTAAATGTAATATTCTCCGTTTTTTTTTGTATCTATAATCAAAAGGGGCTTTTCTTAAATAATTTGTCTTTGAGAAGGTTTCCCAAATAAATATTGTACTTTAATGGCTTTGCCAAGATAAAGTAAGCTAAAATAAATTTTGTTTAAACATCAGCCCAGAAACACTCGCTTCTGCCAGACATAATCTTCATCTCCTTGCATTCACCAGGGCTCATTAGTACAGGCTGTCCATGCATTCAGAACTCAGATGACATTGCATGATCAGCTCTCTCAGTTCACTTACAGCGAGGCCTGGAGCAAGACAGACACAGCTGTATAAACCTAGGAGTTATTTAAATGCTGGGACAGTTGCTAAGATCAACAGGCACCAAAACAAGCTAATAAGTATACAGAAAAGATAGGTCTCATGTGGCTTCTGCCAAAACAGAGCAGTGGGAAGAATTAATATCAGATCCATGTGAAAAAATGAAAGATTCTGATTGAAGTTAAACACAGTGGGAAAGGGTACTTTAAAGGGTGCTGTTTAAATAACGTACATCAGACTCATGGTCATTTCTACAGAGAGGAGCAGCACTGATGTAGTGTAGCTTATTGATCTAGTGTTGATCAGTACAGCGGTTCAGAGTGTCTTGAGCTCACCCTTCTTCTGGTAGGCGGTCTGGGGGTCCTGTAGCAGTACCAGACTGCAGGCTTGTCTCAGAGGCTTATCATATGCGCCACAGACTCGTGTGTCAGGATACAGAATGCATGTAAAATACAGTGGGCCTTCATCTCGAAGGTCTGCCACATGACAAAACTCATCCTCTATACAGTCTGCAGTGTATACAGTCATAGAAAACAGACACACAACACACATAGTATAATCTCAGAAATAAAGGTACCAAACTTTTCCTTGTTGCTGTGGTGGTACCATCAAGGGGACATCTTTGTACCTTTAGTGATATGTATATACCTTTAAAACTAATCTAAGGTACATAATTGGACCTGAAATTGCACTGAAGTACCTTCGATTTATTTGAAAAGATCATTTAAGTTACAACACATGCCCATCTCATATAAAATAGTGTAGCCTTGATGGTACCACATCAGCAACAAGGAAAAGTATTATTTAACCACATTAAGTAAGGTTTCTAGCTTACGTTTGAGACACCAGAGCTGGGCCTCTGCTGCAGTGAACTGGTGTTTGAAGACCCAGTACTGCTGGCTTGGTGTTTCTTTCTTTGCATCAATCTTAATTTCATTGGTATCAAGCACCTCAAAATTCTGCTTCACTGAGTCTACAAGGTCATATAAAACACCTTGTTAATCAAAGACTATGACAAAACTAAACATATTTACCACTGTCTTTCTTCATTTATTTAAAAAGAAAAAATAGGGCACTGTAAAATACAGTAATAATGCCACCCATGCCCAGTCAGTCATATTGATGTCAACTTGCTTAAAAGTTCAGCTAAAGTACAAGTGTCTTAGAACATTTCATACCAGACAGAGTGGGTCTGGAAACTTCTAGAAGTGTTGATTCTCCACAGGCTCCCTCAGTCTTTGGTCGTGTGCTCATATCTGACTCTGCAGACAAAAACATGGCTGTTGTACCACTAAAGCAAACATGACAGTAAGCTGTGCTGTTCAAGATCTACATGATTCTGTCGACTCAAGCGTCTCTAGTGTGTACTGTGTTATATAGATTAAAGCAGTAACTATGATGTAGGCATGTTGGGTCTGTACCTGTCCAGAGGTAGACCTGCTGGAAGCTGATGATAGTGGCTTGGTAATCAGTTTTGTTTTTGCTTGATGCTGGCAAGGCTGAATCAGCTGGAAGCATGACAACAGTCCTACTCAACTAAATGCAATACATATCTTATAAGTACAAAAAGGTTCTGCAGGATAATCTTAGAATGGTCAATGGTTCTAATTTGTTAAAGGGTTTCCACCTGTAAAAGGCAAACTCTTGTAAGGTTTTCCATCAAAGAAACAATCTCTTTATGGTGATAGATTTTTTTTTTTTAAATCTAATTTTAAAAAAAAAAAGCGTTTAGACTAACAACAATTAAAACTAAAAGAAAAAAAAAACTCAAACCCAAAATCCACATATTTCCTCAAAGTTTTTACATTTACAGATTCTGCCGTGAGCTTCAAGTGTCTTACTGATGATGAAATTCTGTCCACCAAATTCAAAGGTAAAACGTTTCTGCTGTTTGTTATATTTGAATCCAGCTCCACAGGTTCGTCTGGATGAAGCTACGCCGCTTACGTCCCAGTCCTCCTCACTGCACTGCAGCACATCAGGAAAACTCAGCAGACCGCACATCACGGATCCTGCCAATCCCAACACAAAAAGACACACTCCTTCAACTCTTTACCTATATTAGAGGGGAAGTTCACCTTATTTCACATTTGAGCAGTTCTAAATAGTTATTCGGCAATTTCTAGTCCCCTCAGAGATTTTTTATGTCAACTGCTTAAATAATTTGCTAAAAGTAATAAAAATAAAGCCAGCTATAACTCCCACTGGACTCCAATCAATTGCAAAATCCATATTACACACATTGTACACACATGCATCAGCTGATACAGACAAAAACAGCCATCGTTTGCACAAGGCTCTGTCTGTCAATGGAAACAAATTGAAATGAACACCGATTTGTGCTCTCGATGGAGCATTTCCACAGCCTACAACAATGCCCCTCATGTTGCTATTACAGAGTGAGATAACCAGCTACTGTAACCAAAACAAAATTTGCTTTGAGCATGTTCTGCTAATGCAATTTCCCTTTTTGAAACCAATCAAAACTGGAGCAGTTTGTCCAAACCACAAACCACGAAGAAGAGAATAGATCAAATCATGACAGGAATACGTTGACCACCGTCTTTGTCTTTTATGTCTTTAATAAAATATATATATTGAGGAAGTTGATATCAACATCTGAATTAGCATATTTAGAGCCTAGAAATTCATCTAATTATAATTGATGAAGAAAAAAACAAAAAAATGTCTGATGTGACTAGAAATTGGCGAATAAATATTTAGAACTGCTCAAATGTGAAATAAGAACTTTCCCTTTAAGAAAAATATCTTTCATATATAAAGATGTATTTTATATGTTTTATCTGTGAGGGAAAATTGTTTTTAAGGACCTTGTTAAGAGTTTAACAGTGACTTTCTGGCAGCTATAAGACATGATGGTTACTAACAAAATGTGTTGAATTTAGAGGTAAAACCACTACTGACCTCCAGTGAGGACATTCTTGTTGAGAATGAAGCCATCACAGCAGCTCTCCTGACTGCAGGTGTCCACACAGAAGTGGTGTACATCATCTAGAGATGCCCTGGGTGCTTCAAATACAACAGTGCGATATACTCCAGAATTCACTTTGTGAAAACGCAGTCTCTTAAAGCTCTTCCTGCCAGCGATATTGAATTCATGTCCTTTGGTGTGGAAAAAAAAGAGACTGGGGTAAGCAAGAGAAAAAAGCGGTTCTTTGATATGCATCACATTTTGGGCAAGACCATCCAAAAAGAACATGTTCACTATTTTAGTCTTCAAGTTAATCAAGAAGGGTGTGCCTTATTGCTTTGTATGCAGAAGGACTGGCATGAAGAAATGTGAGGTAGTGGACTGGATTCTCTAGATCTAGACTTCATTTTAGCAAATGTACAACTTACTAAGCATAAACAGAGTGCCGGTAAGCTGAGTACTTTTTTTCTCTTTGCAAACAGTTATGATTCATGGCAACATTACAAAACACTGTTCATTTAGCTACGAATAATATGGCCCAGTTTATAGATATGGTCATATGCTGCACCATGCCATAAAGAATCTATATGCTTTATTATTATATTCATTAGGCAAATATTAAATGATCTAGAACAACTGCCCATATCCCATATCATACCTTTCTTTCTAAGCACTGTGAGATTGGGCTTGTCTCCAACCTTGACTTTCAACAAGCAGCTCAGTGCTTGGAATGTATCAGCTGCTTCATTTCCCAGAAACCCCTTTCTCTGCAATGCCAAATGAAACAAAGTCAATGCAGATGACTGAATTTGCATCTGATGTTACCCATCACAGTAAAAGAGTCATTCAAGAATGTTTGTCAAAAGGAAAAAAGTCATATTGACATATTGCATTTAGCCATTTTTTGTGAATGTTGATGATCAGTCAGTCATTTGGTTCCAGATGTTTCATTTAAAGCTGCATTAAGTAACTATTTAGTAAAAAAGTTAAATAAATAAACAAGTAGGATAGAATAATTAGCAAGCAGGATAGAATTATTGTAATTATAAAATATTTTAAAAATAAACAAATAAGATCGAATAATTTTAATCATAATAGTCTGAAAGCTTACAGAAAAGTTTTAAGAGAAGAATCTCCTGATCCTGAAGTAGGAAAGTTCCATATACTTTAATAGTTTTTCCAGTGGAAGCACAAAACATGTAATAGAGGCACTGATAATACTGAAGTCGAAGTGCAGGTTAAATGTTTGCAGTGTGTTCAGTGTAGAGATATGTTTGATTTGAGTGCCTCTGTGTGAAAGAGCCAGATATAATGCAGAGAAATGCATCACTATTAGTGAGAATGATGTGTACTTATTACTTCCTGAGAGGTCTTGCATTCAACATTAGTTGTCTGTGTGCTGTAGAAGTCACAGAAGGTTTGTGTTCCCTCATTGAAAACAGCAACATACTGGCACGAGTCATCTTTTGCACAATCTAGAGAGAGGAAAGTAAAAAATAAAGGGTCTTTTTAGGTTGCCGTAATAGTTATTAAGTGTTTAAATTGTTAGTGGGTGATTTATGTATTTTGGTGCAATCAAGAGTTCGAGCTTCTGGAACGAATTAAAATTGGGATAAACAGGTAGTTAGTGCGTAATTGCTCTCATAATAACAGCACTTGAAAATGCCACTGTTGTAATAAAAATAGGCTGTATGTTTTATCGCTAAATGAACTGCTCCACCCACACCTGCACCCCCACTTCACACTCATACTCACCAAGCACACATTTTCTAATCTGAGTTTCCAGTGGCTGTGAGGAGGGAATAGATTGCAGCACCACAGCATCCACAGAATCCAGCAACAGTGATGACACTGTAACAGCCTTGAATTTCTCCAAAGCTGCTCATGTAGACAGACACACACATACACATGCACTTAATTAGTTATATTTACACATAAAAGGGAATGTATTTTCATCAAAGATATTTGGGATATTTAATTTACTGATAAATTTAGTTCATTATAAGTTACATTTATATAGCACTTTTCTAGACACTCAAAGCGCTTTACGTAGTATTTGGGGGAATCTCCTCAACCACCACTAGTGTGTAGCATCCACCTGGATGATGCGACGGCAGCCATAGCGCGCCAGAACGCCCACCACACACCAGCTATTAGTGGAGAGGAGAGAGTGATGTAGCCAATTCAGAGATGAAGATTATTAAGGGGTCCAATGGGGGAATTTCGCCAGGACACCCGGGTTATACTTTTATGATAAGTGCCCTGGGATTTTTAATGACCACAGAAAGTCAGGATCTCAATTTAAGGTCTCATCCGAAAGACAGTGCTGTTTTTACAGTATAGTGTCCCCATCGCTATACTGGGGCATTAGGCCCCACACAGACCACAGGGTGAACACCCCCTGCTGGCCTCAATAATACCATTTCCAGCAGCAACCTTAGTTCTCCCCAGGAGTTCTCTCATACAGGTACTGGCCAGGCTCTACCCTGCTTAACTTCAGTGGGAAACCAGCCAAGAACTGCAGGGAGATATTGCTCTGGCACATATACATTCCATCATTTGAGATTAGCGACATGACATACATCATTACCTTTGCATTGCTCTGCAGTGACTGGCTCATCTGCAGATGTCCAGGACAGTTCTTCCCCTTCTACAGTGACACAAAGCCACTTGCCAGACAAGAAATGCTTTTGGGCTGATAGGAAGTCCCCTTTTTCAGTACAACTGAGGTTCCTCTGCTGACACTCTGAAACACCTTTGCACCCGAGATAAAAATGCAATAGAAAATCAGATCATTCATTACGTTTACATGGACAATAATAATCCACTCTTAACCCGATTAAGACGATACTCTGATTAAGAAACTACCATGTAAACAGCAATTTTTTATTACCTTAATCCGCTTAAGGTCATACTTGAAGTAAACACAAATTGAATTAAGACATGTGGAGTACTCCTGTTTTACTCGCATTATCGATGTGCATTACAGACATGTAAACACCTTAATCACATTATTAATGTTATGTGAGAGTTTTCACCGCATTTTGCGACAGGACACGATCACACACGGCAGTGCTCAACCGCTTTACTGCAAATAAGAGAGCGCGGCTGCGTCCCAAACCACGTACTTGCCTACTATAGGCTTATAGAAGATGAAATACATGTATCTCTGCTACTATAGAGTAGGTAAGAACACTGTTTGGGACGCAGCCCACAGCTCACAGCTTCAAGCAGTCGTCTATTCGCAAGTATAGCACGACAAATAACTAACCGCACTTGAAGCGTTCGTAAAAATGTAAAATAAAAACATCCAAAACTGTATACGGTACCATAACGAAGACAAACTGTATATTGATACGTGAAATTCTGGAGGGAACGTCGGACGGCGCGGCGCGGTGACGTAATGACGTGTGCTGTTAATTGCTCTATGTTCTATAACATGTAACACAGGAACATGAAAGGAGTATTCTAAAAGCGACTCATATAAACAGCTTAATCACAATATTGTCTTATTCAGAATAAGGTCAATAGTTAGATTACTGCTGTCCATGTAAACTTAGTGTGTGTCACTAAAAGACAAATGTCTGAACAACCATGCCTAACAACCATGAGTTGGATCCGATTAATTCTACCTGGTCACAAATAATGGGTCTAACTATCACTTACAGTGTGAAGGGCTGAAGGCACCTAGTGCTGCTGTGGAGGTTCCTGAGGTACAGGGGAAACATAGGTCCTTCCCTGCTTCAGACTGATATGAGCCATGTGGACATGCAATACATCTACCTCCATTGGAGAATGAGCCAGCTGGACATCGCACTGAAAGAGACAGAGGATGTGTGAAATTTAAAAAGACACACTACTAGTAACCACAGAATAAACTACAAACCCAGCTAGAAAGGTCTTCCGAGGCATTTACACACCCATATAAAAACAAAACCTGATAAATATATAAAAACTGGACCAGATCACTACCTTCCCATTCATTATCCAAAGCAGGCCTATGATTAACAGAGAAACAGGCAGTAGAGTCAGCTTACCACACCCAGAGGAGTCTGGGAGCAGCCGAAAGCCTGCAGAGCAGTTGAAAGTGGCAGGCGAGGAGAAGGCTGTAGTGCTCTCCGAGACGAAGATTGACTGGTACGACTTGTTTCTGATCAATGCCATCACCCCATCCTGCTTCATCTGACTGCTGAGCACAGTGTCTAAACAGAGACACAAACTGATGTTAGCTTAGCTTCATTAGGGCTTAAAATATGTATAGCTTTAATTTTAGTGTTTCCGGTTGGAAAACCGTATAGAGAAGCCTGAAATGAGGACGTTACCAAGATCCATTGCATGGCATTATTGCAAATAACAATTTTTCCAAGACATTTTTGAAATTATATAATCATTGACTATAAACACATTTTTTTTTTATTACAAGCTACATCTGTATCCTATGTTTATATGTTTCTGTAAAGCTGCTTTGAGACAATGTCCATTGTTAAAAGTGCTATACAAATAAAATTGAATTGAACTGAATTAAATGGAAATTGAAAATTTGAAATGTTAATTTTAAAAAGTGATTCAGTGATACATGCTGTGCATCAATTGCAGTTGCTTTTACCGATGTCGTGGAGATCAGGCAGGACGTTGACTGGCAGATCAGAGAGGCGAACTTTGAAAGTGATGTAAGCAGTGAGGTTTTGCTGGCTCAAGCACTCCAAGAAGACAGAGGACTCATCACAAATTGATCCGTACTGACCAGGAGATAGCTAAGCCACAAACAAGCACAAAAAATATATGTTTCAGAAACTGGACAGCTGCAGCAGAGTTCAAAGTGGATGGATATAGGTGAGTAGGATACCTGTAAGCTGCAGAGTCCTGCTGCTCTCAGGTTAAACAGAAGAGAAGCGTGCAGCAGAGAACGCTGAACAATGCAGCTTTGCTGATCCTCTGCCAGAGACAGCTGCAACACTGTGGATACCTGCACAGTCTGCAGAGGCTGAGCTCCTGAGAAACACACACACATTTTCACACCAATGCAATGTGACACTTGCATCTTTACATAGATTATGCTTATGAGTGTGTGCAAATTTTACTTTGGCAGGAGTAGACCAGAGGAGCTTCACTCAACCAGGTCCTGGTCACTGGATCACACAAGAATGTTTCTGCAGGCAGGGCATTAATATAACCTTGGTCACAAAAAATCTCACAGCGCTGCCTCTGTTTCCCAGCCACACTCTCATTGTCACACAGAATAGCACCATGGGATATAGAGACACCGAAGACGAGAGGGCACTGTGGAGCTAACACAAAACATAGAGAAACAACCATTTTACAGATGCTTGTTAAAAAAAAACAAAAAACAAAAAAAAAAAAACACTTCACTAATATTCAAAGTAAGTGGGCTAAAAAGAGAAGTGGAAACTGCGTACTGTCACACGAAGATGTTTTCACTAAGCGGGGACTGCGGGTGGAGGGGATCTCCCGGCCAGTTTCAGAAACACACCAGCAATAAACCTCATCACACTGCTGAAGTTTGAACATCTTACCATCTTCCACACACTCTGGCTCATAGCCAATACCTGCCTCTCGCTCAGACGCCAGCTTCTTCTGAAGAGCACACCAACTGGGACCTGTATAGCCAGACACAACGCACAACCCATCACCAACAAATAGAAAAGAAAAGAAAGAATAAGTCATAGTTTGTAACCATGTGTTAGAATAGACTGCATTAAAACATATACACTCACAGAGAACTTTATTTAGGAACACCTGTACACCTACTCATTCATGCAATTATCTAATCAGCCAATCATGTGGCAGCAGCACAACGCATAAAATCATGCAGATACGGGCCAGCAGCTTCAAGTACTCTTCACATCAACCATCAGAATGGGGAAAAATGTGATTTCAGTGATTTTGACCATGGCGTGATTGTTGGTGCCCCGGCAGGCTGTTTTGAGTATTTGTATAACTGCTGATCTCCTGGGATTTTCACGCACAACTCTCTAGAGTTTACTCAGAATGGTGCAATAAAGAAAAAAAAACATCCAGTGAGCAGCAGTTCTGCAGACGGAAATGCTTTGTTGATGAGAGAGATCAATGGAGAATTGCCAGACTGGTTCAAGCTGACAGAAAGGCTACAGTAACTCAGATAACCACTCTGTACAATTGGCATGAGCAGAAAAGCATCTAAAAATGCACAATATATCAAAATTGAGGTGGATGTGCTACAACAGCAGAAGACCACTTCTGTCAGCCAAGAACAGAAATCTGAGGCTGCAGTGGGCACAGTTTCAACAAAACTGGACAGTTGAAGATTGGAAAAATGTAGCCTGGTCTGATGAAACTTGATTTCTGCTGAGGCACACGGATGGTAGGGTCAGATTTTGGTGCCAAGAGCATGAATCCACGGACCCAACCTGCCTTGTGTCCACAGTCCAGACTGGTGGAGGTGGTGTAAATGGTGTGGGGAATGCTTTGGCACACTTTGGGCCTGTTAATACCAATCAATCATCGCTTGAATGCCACAGCCTGTTTGAGAATTGTTGCTGACCATGTGCATCCCTTCATGGCCACAATTTACCATCTTCTAATGGCTACTTCCAGCATGATAATGCACCATGTCACAAAGCAAAACTCATTTCAAACTGGTTTCATGAACATGATAATGAGTTCAATGTTCTTCAGTGGTCTTTCCAGTCACCGGATCTGAGTCCAATAGAACTCCATTGAGATGAGGTAGAACGGGAGATTCACAGCATGAACGTGCACCTGAAAAACCTGCAGAAATTGTGTGATGTAATCATGTCAACATGGACCAGAATCTCAAAGGAATGCTTCCAATATCTTGTGGAATACATGCCATGATGAATTGAGGGTGTTTTGAGAGCAAAGAGAGGCCCAACCATGTATTAGTATAGTGTTCCTAATAAAGTGCTTGGTGAGTGTACTGTATATCACTTTAGAGGTAAACTAAAATAGAAATATAACAGAATCTTTAAAGTTAAAATGTGTGCACTTGTAAAGTCAACTCAATTTAGCAGTTATTAAAAATATGTTTTGCTGAATAAAAGTACAGCTGAATGATTGTTTTTACACTGTAGCTCTCCGGTAGGGCTACGTGTGGCTTGTTGGATGACCTCTCCAGCAGCAGGACTGACACACAAGGCAACATTGCTGATAGCATCATACTTCTGGAGCACAGAAAAATCGCCATCCTACACACACACACACACACACACACACACACACACACACACACACACACACACACACACACACACACAGAGCTGCAATCAAAATTATTCAACCCCAACCTCCACTGCAAATCAGGTTTATTGTCAGGTGTTTGCAATGAACAAATCAAACAAAAGCAAGTGAAATAGTTCAACACAACAAAAGCTTCAAGTGGTTTCCCCAAATTCAACTGAAAACGCAACTTATAGTGACTTCTCATTCTTATTTTACCCCTTCATGGCAAGCATCTTTAGTACTTTTTGCTGTTATGACCTGCTGCAAGCAAGATGTACAGCCAGGTAGCTTTCACATCCTGCCTTCTCAGAAATCTGGTTACAGCTGTTGATGGCTTCCTTTTTCTGCCCCGTCCAGGTATTTCATGTATTTTTTGCCTCTAGCCAGTTCAAGTATTTCATGTGTTCCAGCTCAAGCACACCTGGTGCAACTAATGAAGCCCTTGATGGTTTGCTTGAGACAACACCTGTTTTGCATATCTGTGCTATTGTGAGGGATTCTATTCAGGGGGTTGAATCATTTTGAAACTGGATAAATCATTATAAGTTGCATTTTCAGTTGAATTTGGGGAAACCACTTGAAGAATTCATTGTGTTGAACTATTTCAATTGCTTTTGTATGATTTGTTCATTGCAAACAGCTGAATGTCTGTATATTTTGACAATAAACCTGATTCGCAATGGGGGTGGAATCATTCTGATGGCAACTGCACATACATAGGTGTAAACCTGGTTTATAATAATAAATGGATGACTTATACATGTTGGAATAAACATGTCCAGATAAAAATAAACACACCTCCTCACAAGATGGGCTGTAGGAAACAGTCATGTCAAAGGTTGCCTTACTCCAAACAGACATGCTGTATTGAGCGTGTGATCTCTGGCATGTAGTTTGGCCTGAAAACAACGTGTGACAAAATTGTCATTATACTGTACATCCATAGTGATGATTATAAGATTAATGACATAATATATATAGTGTAAATATTCCTCAAGTGCAATGCCCAGTCAAACCAAATGAATTTGAATTGAACTACAATCAGATAACAGCAACAGCTGTAATTCAACTGTAGATTTAAATAACATGTATTTACACTGTGGGGGCTGTATGGAGCGAGCAGTAAGAGATCCAGTAATGTAACCTCCATCTTCGTCTACACACCAACAATGCCCTGCAGAGATGTGATGACAATGTCTCATATCAAAACTTTGATACAAACAAATGATATCTTTTAACTGATGTTAATCTTCTAATTGATATGTTAATAGCAGGTGTTAGGAACACTGTGTTCTCCTGTTAGGAAGATTACAAATGACATAAAGAGACAAAAATCAACAGCTATAATAGTGTGAATAAAAACAGCTTCCACAGCAATAACAGACAGTTTTTAGAAACTAGAGACTTGTCTTACCGGTGCTTAGATGACATTGACTGGGCAGCCACTGGCCAAAAGCATCACACTGTGGGTGATATGGCTTGTATCCAAACAGCAGACTTTGACTGTCCCTTCCACTGGCCAATAAGCTGCTCTGCCAGTAAAACTGAAGGGCTGTAGCAAAGGGAAATCATTCAGCACTCTCAAAGGCCATGTATATTTCCTTCAAATTTGGTAACATTCATAAGTACAGACAGTGGTTCTTCTTATTAAATTCATCTTCCAAAAATGTTTTAATGTAATAGCAAGCCATACAGTATTATAACATTTTACTGATTGGTAAAAACAGCTTTAAAGGGGCTAGGGAGATAGAAAGAGATGGGATCAACAGAAGGAGTATAGGTAGAAGGGGAACAGAGCCAAAAGTTACATACTAGAGTAGGCTGCAAGGTGCAGGGCAGAGTTTGTATTACTCAAAAGAACATCTGAAATCTGAAACCCAGGACTGGCTGCCTGCTGTAGCTCTTCAGGGCTCAGCTTCACACTCTCTGCCAGGAGGAAGCTATAACCCACTGGTATATGGGAGCTATTGGAGAGCGAGATCAGTATCTCTGCCTCTGCCAAGAACTTATCACCTTGCTCCCGCACCAAAGAGCATGGCCCTGGACCTGCAAAACAGTGGAAACTTGGAGATTTTAGTTGTACATCATGAATTTGTACTTGGCTGAACATACTAATGGTTGACACTCACATTTTGGAACCTGGTTGACTGGAGCTTTAGTGTCAGGTATCATGTCTCCTTTCTGGTCAACACACCAGCACTGGCGCAGGTTAAAGTGACCCAGAGGAGCACTAAAATCGGACAGTGGGCCTGGATACTGGCTAGTGTCTCCTCTGAGAAGTCTCCATAGGGACAGAGGGTTCAGGAAAATAGATGGTCCAAAAACAGTTTGAGCATTTCCATCTAGGATTTCAGATGGAAGTTCTGAAAATGCGTCAAACCTGGCCAAAGAAGGAAATACTTTCTGATGTCTTGCCTGGAATAATGCAAAGAGGAAGCCCTTAAATGATGTCATCGCTTCTGGGTTTCTTCTGTATTCTTGCAGAATATTAAGGAGTTCAGATACAGGCAGCTGCTCTCCAGCATTGTTGACTTGGCTCCACTCGCGGTAGAACAGAAAGGCTTGTTCGGGAGGGCCATCACACTGGATCTGGTGCCAGCTGCCATCTGAAGTGCACCGAGGAATGTACACATCAGAAAGTTGTGCTATTGAAGCAGGACTGGCTAGAATGGAAGTGACCGTGTTCAGGAAATACTGTGCTGCAGTAACCTGGCAGACTGTTGGACCTGTAAAGAAATATAAATGACAAAATAAGTTACAACATTTTGTTTATAACAGTTCTAACATTACACAGTTAGAAAAATGGGAACTTTGAGGATTGCTTGGCTATCCTAGGGCTCCTAGCTACTGGATCTGCTATACTATCTGCAACACTTTTAGGAAAACATTGTTGGAAGGTTTAAGGATTCCTACAGAGAGACAAACTGAAGCATTGTACACAGTTATATATCCAGAGGGACAAACCAAAGGAATTAACGAGTGTTATTACAGAATCCTGCCAAAACTGTGCAATCAAATGATCTCTTGTTTATGAGTGGTAAAATAAGTAGCCTATTATCTTTTACATTGGAAAATCTATTTTTTAATGATTATTATTCAATTTTTTAAAGCAGTTCAGTATTTAAGTAGCTGTTCTGTAATGGTCTCATATTCAGTTTAAACACTACCGCCTTGTGAGAGTAAGAGTGGTACTTAATGTAAGTAATAATTATGCCTTTTGACCTAATAGCAGTCTGTGAAAAGAGCTGCGTGCACTCAAAATGTACTCCATTACCACCGCTTTGTGCACAGATGTCTACAATGTCTATGAAAGCTTCTCGCGGGATTTACCCAAGTTACCTCACATGAACTGCCTTGTTCTGTTATGCCTGCCCTATAATCAAACATGTCATGGCCTTCGTTCAGAGTTACTACTCACACTGCAGAGAGCCTCCAGAGCTCAGAATGTTGTGTCTAGCTCCAGTGCGGTCCATACAAAAGCAGTTCTTTCCAAGACACTGCAATGGCGCGTACACTCCATCTTTCTCGCATTTAGGAATGAACACCTCAGAGCCTGCTGACCTGCTGGATTTCACTCCTATGGCCATCCTGCTCTCCTTCTCGCACTGAGATGGGCATCTCGGTTTAGACCCAGTAGATCGCGATTCCCTAACCTCCTGTCCATTAGAGTCGACACACCAGCATTCAGAGCCCTGGCACTGGATCTCTTGATACTGGCCGTCTTCAGTGCACTGGGGCACATACAGAGATGAAGGGGTAGCAGCTGAATCGCAAATGTCATTTTGAAACACTGCCTGGAAAATTGTTCCTAGCTGGGTGTTATCTTCTGCTTTGAGCAAAGTAATTGTCTGTTGTAGTGTAGTAAAAAACTGCTCGTTTTCTAGTATTGTCCCAATAAGCTTGATCAAGTCTCTGTTGCGCTTAAGATTTACAGAGCGGCCATATGAATCTGAGATCTTCTGATCCAGATTAAAATTAACAGAATCATCTGAAAAGAACATGGCTAGCTGCAGCAGGTCCTCACCATTTTGGATCAAGCCAACCTGACTGAAAACCTGACTAAACCTCAAAGTGCCTCTGGCACCAACAGTACCAGTAAAGTTAAAATTGCCTACATTCTTCAAAATCTTTCCCCCAAAAAGGTTCTCCTGGAGCCTCTTTGGGTTTGTGGTGAGGGACAGGGCCTTTAAAGCAAGAGCTCCTGTGGGGAATAATCCTTGAACAATCTCAGCCAGAATGTCCCCAACATCCAAGTGCTCTGACTCAGGCAAGGATCTGGAAAGACCGGATTTGGCCAGGAGCTCTTGGAATTCTAGGCTGCATGGCACGGGTGGAGAGAAGGTTTTCTGAGAGGCTGAAAATACATTATTCTGGCTGAAGTATCCAGTTGGACCATAAAAGAGCCTGGAGAGTGCTTGTCTCCTTTCAGAGCGGCAGTCTTTTGCTCCTCCGCCTACGTAAACATGCAAGAAAACAGCTCAGATCCAAAATGTCAAATGTGGGAAGAATAAAGCTTTTTAATCATAATATGATCACAAGAGTTTTGGAAAGCAAAAACTCTTGGGGAATCCTAATATGACTACAATTGTTCTGTCTTTCTTTATAACGTGGCTTATAATTGAAACATCTGTGCCATGGCTAAGAACCAAAAAATGAGGCCAAGTTTTTACTGCTCCATGTAGCACCATGTTAATTAAGTGATACAAATCCTAACCACTGTCATAGTGTCATGTTGACATTAAAGGGAGCATTCTAATATACATCAATATGAAACACTGCCAAGGATTCATTAATGAGTTAAGATGGGTGAATGAAATGTCCCATTTATGGATTGCGACAGTTAAAACAACAGCTTACGATTCCTAAAATCTCAACATCGTCACAGCTGGCTATGTTTTATTCAAAACTCACGACAGTTGGGAACTCCATGCTGTCGAGTCCCAAAGATCTCCTTGCCATCAGAGTCCACACACCAGCACTGCCCACCAGTCTGACATTGGGTTGGTAAGTAGCTTCCACGGGTATCACATGAAGGCACATATACATTACCAGCCTGGGAGCTTGCAGATCGCTCACTTTCACACGGGGTTGGACCTACATCATCATACATTATTGTTATAATTAACTATTGTTAATACTTATTCATCAAATATGCTAGTGTACTCGGCAGATGCTCCACAGTTGTTCCTGTACAATCCTACACAAATCAACCTTTACTATAGGGCAAAGACTAGGCTCACTTTAGAATTTTGACTATTATACTGACTGATATATTTAAACTCACATCTAAATTGCCCGGTTAAGGCCAGCTGGACAGCAAGGTATCTCCTCTGTAGGATTCGATACATGTTGGACTGAGAGAAGGTGCGTCCTACGTCCAGGCTTGAGAAAGCTGTATCATATACATCACTTAAAAGCAGCTCTATTCCTGCACAGTAAAAAAAAGAAAAAAGAAAAAAAGGCAGATAAGTGAAAACATGCTGGCAGAATACTGGCATGATAAAGTACATTTAACCACACAACAGTGTATCTAAAAAATTTAGAATATCGTGGAAAAGTTAATTTTTTCTGTAATTTAATTTAAAAAGTGGAACTTTCATATATTCTAGATTCATTACACATAAAGTGATTATTTTATTTTTAGTCTTGATTAAAATCTGAGAAGAGCTGTAATCGGATAATTAACTCATAACAGCTGCAAAGGTTTCCTGACCCTTTAATCTCTCAGTCTGGTTCAGTACAAACAATCACAATCATGGGGAAGATGAAAGTAAATTTTAATTTTATTTGGAAATCAAGGTCCCAGTCTGGAGGAAGAGTGGAGAGTCACAGAATCCAATTTGCGTGAAGTCCAGTGTGAAGTTTCCACAGTCAGTGATGATTTCGGGTGCTGTGTCATCTGCTGGTGTTGGTCCACTGTGTTTTCTCAAGTCAAGAGTCAATGCAGCGTCTACCAGGAGATTTTAGAGAACTTCATGCTTCTACCTGCTGATAAGCTTTATGGAGATGCTGATTTCCTTTTTCAGCAGGACTTGGCACCTGCCCACAGTGCCAAAACTACTAGTAACTGGTTTACTGACCATGGCAACTCACCTGTCCTGAACCCCATGGAGAATCTATGAGAGACACCAGACCCAACAATACAGACGAGCTGAAGGCCGCTATCAAAGCAACCTGGGCTTTCAGAACACCTCAGCAGTGCCACAGGCTGATTACCTCCATGCCATGCCGCATTGATTCGGTAATTCAGGCAAAAGGATTAAAGCCCCGTCCAAGTATTGAGTGCATAAATTAACATATTTTTCAGAAGGTCAACATTTCTGTACTATAAATCCTTTATTCTAATATTTTGAGATACTGCATTTTTTATTTCCATGAGCTGTAAGTCGTAATCATCAAGATTAAAACAAAAAAAAAGGCTTGAAATATTTCACTTTATGTGTAATATTTTTTAAATTAAATTATGGGAAAAAATTTTTACTTTTCCACGATATTCTAATTTTTTGAGATGCACCTGTATACAGTTTTGTCTCACCAGTGCTGGGAAGCTCTCTGCCTCGAGTGTCAGCACAGTAACAGTAGCTGGACAGTTCAGGGAAAGCCTTTCTAAAACCACTGAATGTCTGGAAGATATCTGGAAATCTAAGACATACAGGTACCACATAAATGCTCAGTGAAAAAATGCTGAAAAGTAAATAATTACTCTAAGAAATCTAAAAGTTCATACCAACACAACAGGTTCATTATAAAAACATGGCGGTACTTTAAAAACTGTGCTGTACTTAAATGACAGATAATGGCAGATTTTTAGAATGGATAATATGGAAATCAAGTAAAGGTGTGAACAAAACAAAGAATAAAACAAGAAATCCATCATTTTAGGTCTTTTCCGCATGTTGGCTTTGTAGACAGACTTCTAAACAAAACTAGAAAAAATATATAACCTCCCAAAATCCTTACTGTCCATATTCCCTAATCATGGAACCATAACCCATCATGCATACCTCTCAGTAGAAAGGTTAAGAGCAGCTACTGATTTAAAACAAAGAATGCTTTTATACCATGAGTGTCCAGCTCCAGCGCAAAATACAGCCTGCAGACAGATGTTAACTGGCCCACGGCTTCTCTCTTAGAATGTATGATAGGTGGCCCATCAGCCAACACATTGCAGTTTTTCCGTTTACTTGAAGGTTGCAGCAGACTGTGTTAATACAGTTAGTTAAATAGCAAGAGCCTTTATTTTTCTCTGACTACACCTGCACTTTAATTAACTCAATAATATTCACTCATGGCTACAGACAAAATGCACAACGTTAACTGCAAGAAGGAACGATTTCAAAAGAGCTGGAAACAAGAACATGTTTTCATTGAGAGCAATAGCAAATATGTCACTCATATGTCATGAGACTGTTGCAGTCATTAAGAAATTTAATACCTTGGGACATTATGAAAAAACTCATGGGCGTTATGATAAGCCGTAATCACGGAAAACCTTTCATGAATTTTTGAAAGAGTTCTTAACTAAAGTTGTCCCGAAAAAATTTATGAATATCATCTCATGTGTCACAACTACAGGTGTTAGGTGATATGCTGCTGCATTTATTCAACTAAAATGAAATTCACTGTATTGGAGCTGTAAAATAATATTCAGGTATTCTGATGTGGTCTAATTCAAAACTTTGGACACCCCTATTCTCTATGGTCTCATACAAACAGGGCGTCTCTTTGGGAGGACGTGTCTGTACACTACACTATGCCTGGAATACCTAAGCTACCTTATACCTAATTAAAAATGGACTGTACTTTTGATAACGTTAAAAAATGTCGAAAGAAAATGCCAGTCTTCTCAACCTACTCCTGTAAAATAACTCCTTAGATTACCATGGATGTGTAATGGAAATTAGACTCACTTAATTCAAGTCACTTTTATCTAGACACTCTATTGCACTGTTACAATTTCTTGATTATTCTTATTAAGCCATTAAGCTTTAAAAATCTAGACAAAGGCAGTTTATATTTCTAATAAATGCAGAGGGGGTGCATTTAATAAATACCACTGTGGCCTGGTGTCTCACCTGTTAAAGGTATGCAACAGATCAAAGACCATCATATTGGTGGTGTTAATCAACTTGCACTGCACAGGAAGGAAAGTCCCATCATCTGAGCACTGTGGAGGAGAGGGCTCGCCAACACCGTGCAGAAGCCTACGCTCCCTGACCTGACACACACCTGGGCCTGAGACGAACGGTCAAATACAAAAATTATATTATATGAAATGATCGGATCATGGGTGCAGGAAGGGGTTTTGCAGCTCCTCCCTAGTGATAACTGCATAGGAACTTTAAAAAGGTTTTGTGTAAATCTTGTGTCTTAATATTGTGTTAATTAATTGAGGAAATGTATAATCAGAACAATAGATTGGTGAATCAAGGACACTTTTGGTAAAGCGTCTACAGCAAAGATGTCACCCAAACATTTGGCAAGCTAAAATGTCATTGTTTTTCAAGTTATATTTCAAAGAAAGCCCAAAGTAATGACACGAATACTAAAATATTATCGATATAGTTGATAGGTTACATGCACACAAGCCAGAATGTGGACTTCAATAATGCAGATACAGCTTTTTCCAACATCCATGACATTTTCCTTTGCTCTCTCAGTCTTTATCTAAAAGCCTAAAATAAACAGATTGGTGAACAAGTGAACATACTTTAAAAATAAGTACATAATAATGACAACATATCACTGTCTACAAATGCATCCTGTAACGTCTTTTCAATTAAGCCTGTGAAATGCAGTTGTATATAAATATACTGTAACTGAATTAACAATCCACTCACACTGTGATGGTCTGCCATTCTGCCTTGTACCATAGATCTCCATGCCCTCCAGGTCCACACACCAGCACTGGCCCAGAGCTCCATCACACTGAACAGACTGGTACTCGCCTGATTCCCTGCACTGAGGCACCAGATCAGGGTCTTGGCTCAGCAATGCCCTCTGTCTCTGCAGCTGGCATGATGTCAGACCTGAGACACAGTAGTGTTGTTTGGTCATGTTCACGTGGGCACACCAGTGTGCGATGGGGAACAGAAAAAGTCAAATTAATACACTTGGCCAGAAAGCATGTCAATCTCTGTCTAAGAACTATCATAGAGGCTTAAAAGGGGTTACATTTAGGTATATATTTAACATTTTAGCCACTCACAATGCACGACAGATGTGTTCTGTCGGCTCCCAGGAATTTCACTTCCATCTCCATTAACACACCAACACTCTCCAAGACGATTACACTGCACATGTCTACAGGCACACATGTTCTTCAGGTCATGTCTAATACACCTTAAGTGGACTTAGTCACTGAAAAGCATTTGCATCACTAAATTATAAAAATGCATCAACAGCACATTAGTTCAGTTCACTTGGTGTACCTGAAGCGACCATCCACTGAGCACTGGGGAATGTGGTCCTGCTGTTGTGCCGATCCAAAAGCTCTCAGCTGTTCACACTGACTCCCAACCTCCGACTCTAGCTGGTACTCTAGAGTAGAGATATTCACAACGTTCATCCAGGAAGAAAACTACACCAGCATTAATGCCCTGGTATACACTATCTGGCCAAATGTTTGTGGACATCTGTGGACATCATGACACCCATATGTGGTTATTTGCAACACAAAGTCAGAAGCACACAATTGTATAGGATGTCTTTGTATAGTGTAGCATTACAATTTTGGTGCAGCCCAAATATGTTTCGTGTACAAAGTGAGCTCCATGAAGACATGTTTTTCCAAGGCCGGAGTAGAAGAACTCAAGTGGCCTGCACAGAGCTCAACTCCACTCAACTGACCTCAACTCCAGTCGGGATGAACTTGAACACTGCCTGCACCCCAGATCTCCTCACCCAACATCAATGCCTCACCTCAGTAATACTCTTGAGACTGAATGGACACATTCCCACAGCCACACTCCAAAATCTAGTGGAAAGCCTTCTCAAAAGAGTAGAGGTTATTATAACAGCAAAGAAGGGACTAAATCTGGAACGGGATGTTCAACAAGCACAAACGGGTATTGATAGTCAGGTGTCCACAAACTTTTGGCCATAAGCATCTTGAATAATACAGGATAATAGGGTGAACTACATCCAGCATAAACCCTTCCTCTCAGGATTAATGCCATAGCTCTGAGTTTCAGTCAGATAAATACTGAGTTCATCATAAATAATAGAAATGATTAAGTAATAGGTAAATAGTCTTACCAGAAATTTTGCACTGAGTAAAACAGAAGCTGCTAAGCAAGACCAAAAAGCAATAGAGGTACATCCTGCACTTGCTCCTTTTCGAATGCAAATACATACCCACTGAGAGCAGCCACATCACAGCCTTATATACAGTGTGGATCTGCACTGTCATTGCTGTATGGCACTTCAGAAGTCTCTGACCTCTTCACTATTAAAACATAAAGCTCTACTGGATGCTTCAAGCACTTAAGGATCATACACCATGATAAAGTGAGCAGCCAAGCTTGGAACTTCGAGTGTTGTTTTTTTCCTTCACGGTAGCTACTTCACAACAAGAGCTTAGTCATGTAGGTGTCCTCATCCAAGACCAGGTTTTTTAATGGATGAATGTCCCATATTGGAGTAGTGAACTTGTCTATTTCCATCTCCATACACGAATTGGGGGGATGGAAGAACTGTTCATGCACATTTAACCATATGTAAATTCGTGCATCCGATGCCTTCTCTCACCCATCGACTGTGAAGCATAGTTTTAGACTACTTTTATTTGATCTCCATTTACTTGTTTGTATCTAAAAACAAACATTCACATAAACCTATTATCCAAGAAGCACCCAATGAGTTCTCTTTAAGTCCTTATTATATGCATATTTTCCCCTTGTCCATGGGTATTATTTTAGTTAATGCTTTTATTATTTTTATTTATTTTAATTTTTTTTTGCTTGCCCCAAATTACTTTTTCTGTGATCAGTGTCATTAGTAGAGGTCACATTTTGGTGGCTATTTCACACTAACCTGGATAAATCCTACTGTGCCTCTTTATTTGTATGTTTAGTTACTGATTTTAGGATGTTTTATCATGACATTCTGCATGTTCCACTCATACACATTATACCACAATTTTCTTTTGATGTTTTGAGGCCCAAAAAAGCACCACATACAAGGAATAAACCGTATTGGATTAACAAAATGGAAAAAAGCATATACTGTATATCACTGTTTAGAATATCCAGCTCCTGCATGTGCACTTGAATGTATTGTCAAGATAATGTGAAAAAGCAAATCATACAAAACAAGTTCCTCAAATGTAAAGGCAGTCAGTAAACTAGAGCACAGTGAAGCTGATATGCAAATAGTGACAATGTCATAACAGTGAATAGTCAGAATATCTTTTATTGAAGTACATAAAGTTAGTTGCATCAAGATTTTAAATAAACTCTAATGTACAGCTGGTATCTCATCAAAATCAACTTCAGATTTTACAAAATCAACTTCAACACTTTTATACAGATTAATATAAATGTTGAATAAAACAGACATGTTCAAGTATATATTGTCCTACTATGCCTCGTTTTCTTTCCTGTTCTTTACAGTACATAGAAGCATGATAGACATTTAAAATAAAAGCCACGCTAACATCCTTGTAAAATATATTTGCCTTCAGCTCCACACTAGCTTACTGCACTGGGGACAATCAAAATGACAAAGCTTTCAGAAGCAAAAAGTTGGATAATAAGAATATAACAGAGGAGTTTGGGGGTGAAGAGACGTATACACCCATTCTGGACTAGGTGCCTGGACCAGATTACTTGTTGGAATGGATTGTTCAGCAGCACATCATCAGGATCAACTAGTACTGCAGACAACCATCTGAATAATTTCAAAATTATGTGGACACTGACACAGAAAATGTCCGAACCGGACAATCGACATATATATTGTAGGTTTTTTCATCTCAATTTTAATCTGTGGTGGTTTATCCTGTGTCTAAGTAAGTGTTATAAGTAACAATTTACTCCTCAAGTGTTACAAACATCACTTTCGCCCAAATACATTCATTCCAGTAACACAAACACATAGTATTTAAGAACCATTCTTTCTTTAACTTCTTCAGATGAAAACTCCAATGATGAATCAATTCTAAATATTCTGTTACAGCACAACTGGTGTGCCTTTTGGTGATACATTATTCTGAGAAGCATTTCTAACAAGAGATAAGAAAGAAAACACCACTTTGCTCATGTATTTTTTTATTTTTCAAAGATCGTTTCAATTATTTATGATTGCGAGTGGTGCAAGTAAACACACTATGTTGTTTTGAATAAGCTGAACATTGTCCTCATCTTCATGCGTTGTTGAGACAGCAAGCACTTGAACGCTGCATGGTTTAGACCTGTATTAGGAGCACAGCTCTTGCTCGTCCTGCAATTCTGTTAATGCACGGTGGAGGAACAACCACTGCGCAGGATCATCATCTACACTCTCTTTAATTGTGTTCTTTAAAAGTATGCACTGTGCATTAGGTTCTACAAGTATGTGCTGTTGTGCCCTAAAGTTTCTGACAAATACACACACAGCCCTTAAGTGTTTGCCTCCAACCTGTGACCATGTCACACAGAGCACATTGTGCTCATCTGTTGTACCTTCCCCAAGTCCAAAAGCAGCTGTTTCATTCGCCATTTAAGCTGAGGCAGTCTGGCCAGAGGATCTGGAGGCTCCAATTCTCCTGTGAAATCCAACCAGCTCTCCAACACTGAAGCCACAGCAGGAGCAAGATCAAAAACAACAAAATATGTAGTTAGCCATTGTCAAGAGTAAAAAAACAAACAAAAAAACCCCCCATTTTGCATGGATGATGTGCATGAAAAGAAACATTTTTAACAAGGCAGAAACCACATAAGCCAAACCAGTAGTGGACTGTTTGTGCATAAAGTGGGGCAGTGGGCCACATAGTTGGCCAGAATGATTACTGCACCAAAAAAACGTCATATTTAACATGCACCACTAATAAGCACATTATTCATTCTTTAATTTCATCTTTATCCTAGGCAAGGACACTGTGGATCCTGGGAACAGTTGCTGCAGGGCAGGAATACACCCTGGAGTCAATCTCAGGGAATCACACACTCGTACAATCTTTCATACCTCGAGTGAATTTAAACTAGCAATCCAACGGAAACGCAGGGAGAACATGCAAAACTCTGCACAGGCAGTAAACAAAAGATCAGGTTCAAACCCTGTCCCCTAGAGTTATAAGGCACCAGCAGGATCTGCTCTCCAATCATACTGCCCTAAGGAGAGTTATATAGTTATAGTAGAAAATATATTGAACAAATCACCATCTAGCTCTTTCTCGATGAGATCCATGCGGCCAGCCACCTGGTTCTGAACATCTTCAATGTGTGTGAGGAGGTTCATCTGCCATTGCAGACAGTTTCTCGCTGGCTCCACCTGCCCCGAGCTGCTCTCACTCACACAGCCAGACAATGAGATAGCACTGCTCACCTGCACCCAAACATACAGAGCATCAGACACTCATTTTGAACAGCAGAATCTTCTGCAATCTGTACCTGATACAATACAAAGTTATGAATTGAAAAAAAAGATCATCACTAGGACTTGGAGAGAAATCATACTGTGTAAGGGTGTATAAACAATTAACTCTAGATAGCTTCATAGAGGTTTGTTTTGCCATGGAGGCTGGTCTGTGTTATCATATCAGTGCTACAATAGAATGCGTTCCCCTAATTCTCCTTTACATTCATTTCTAGCCCACAAGCGATGTCAAACTAACCTCCTCCTCCTTTGGTATAAATGACAGTGTCTGAGAGGCAGTCTGGAAGCCCTGCTCATGTTTGTGTTGGTGGCCCACGCCAGAAGGCTTTTGGTAGCTGTGCTCACTGGTGATATAGGTCTCAGGATTTAAGTTCTGGCTGACGCGCTGCTGAAACATGATGCAGTCTGGAACTCCGCCCATAGGCTGGTCCTCGTCCGAGTTCACCCAAGAACGAGCCCACAAGTGTAAACTGGGATTGTGTTTATTCCTTTGGAGTAAAAATAAATAAATCGATGAATAACTAAATTAATACATATAGGATTGAAAAGTAAGAAAAGTTTCAAGCATTGGTCTGAGAGTAAGCAAAAACCACAAAAACAGACAAAACTTTCTCTCTAAATGCTTTCCAAATCTGTTTGGAAATGCTGATTAGTTAAGCAGGGAGTCAGAACAAGAACAATATGATAAAATGAGCAGTTTAATCAATTGCCAGAAGAAGTGCAACACTAAGAATTTATACAACATGCAACACTTTCTACTACAGACAAACAAAAGAATTTCTACGTGGTTTCCTGTACATTCTGCTTTGTAACATGACACGTAATGTGCAACTGATGTGTAACAGTGCATATGTTCACATTATGTGTAAGAGGTGTCTCTAGAACATCTACACACGATGAGCACACATGCTTGGAGAAATACAGACAGAACTATAAATCAGCCTTTGCTGTTCACAAGCTGTTCTTTCTCAGTTTTATGTGTTTGCCTCTCTCATTCACAGAGACTCAGTAATAAATCCTCTTACTGTAAGATGTCCATCTTGAGCTGTAGGCCATGAAGCACCTTTTTAACACTGTACACATCAGCGAGTAACTGATGTGTAGACACAATCTTCTTAGCGTTCTGATGCGAGTAGTTCTCCGTCAGTAAAGATAAGCCATACATTTGGCCCTTATATAGCCAGTCTTTATCATGACGATATTTGGCACTCCATCTCTGTCCTGATGCACAAACAAATTAGTTCACATTATTTTTAAAAAACAACAACAACAAAAAACATTAATGATGAAATCCAGAAGCAGTCAAGTGGTGAATTTTGTCCTAACTTACTCAGTGGTAAAGTTGCCTTTAAACTAAACACTAGTTGTGCATGCTTGTGGGAAGTTTATTTACCTGGTGGGTCTCTACAGATGTAGCAAATATACTGCTCAGGTATACTGTCCTCAAGCAGTCCCATACACACACTATGCTGCCAGCACATACACTCCTCACACTGAAGGGGAGAAACAAACATCATGCATCAAAGTGCACAGAACTGATGTAATTATTCATTCCCTTCCAAGTCAAAGACACCACATTTTAGCCAGAATGAAAATACTTAACAATAGATGGTCCAAAAGGAAAGACCTAGTGTGGACTTAAAAGCCTAATGCTCAGACAATTTTCCAGGTCATAATTAGCTAACAAGTCGGTGTTCTGTTCCCTATGGACAGAGTCAAAAACGGCTCGTTCAATGATCAGCTCTACAGGATTCGTTCTAAACTCCTCCTTTTAGAGCGCATACTCTGCTCTGATTGGTCAGATGTCCCTGTTGTGATTGGTCTACCACTGTCAGCGTGTGACAAAAAGGAAACGCGCACTACCATAACGAGTTTCAGCTCAGACTGGTCGCGAACAGACGATGAAGACCTGAGGTGGGGCTTTTTGTTACAAACCTACGTAGGCTAGGTTCAGCTGTTCAGGATCACTTCCTTCTTTTGGGAATCAATAACTCGGTTTGTTAAGCACTTCGATTTTTTAAACTTTACAGTTGTTTTTATATTCACAAACAGCTATGTATATAACACACTACATGAAAGGTAATATATGAAAAACCATAATAGGTGCACTTTAAGTTACATTATTAGATTATTAAGTTGAAGTGAAGTGACCCCTAACTGTTGAAAGTTGGTACTACAAGAGTCCTTAACTTGTGATGTGAAATGTGCACCTTGTTTCAGCACTGCAGGGAAAGCATGTGGTCATGGCTGCTGCTCTTCTTTGATTTTAGTTGTTTTTTAAGGCATTGTCAGTATGTTTTAAATAGGATCACTTTATAATTCTATAATGAAGATGTATCTTTAGTTGTTGACTATTTCTGTTATGTTAATGTGTCAAATTATTTGCTTCATTTTGTGAATTAGCTCTGCTGTTTCAGGGGATTGGAATTTGAGCTACATTTGATGTAAAGAGCATCCATTAGATTTAAATGAACATAATTGTTAACTTTTCCTATTTAGAATCCCATTTTTGTATTGTATTGGTTTTACCCGTTCCACTGACATCAGTAAAGATGTTAAACTGCTTGCTTGTAAGGCATTTGAAGCAGAGGACAGAACGGAGTTTTTAAAAAATTCAGGGTGGATCTTACACTATGGGCTTAGATCTCCCTCTAGAGACTATTTTAAATGAGAAAAAAAATCTTTTCCATAACCTGTTTGCAAGGACCTGTGACTCCCAAATCTGTGACATACAGTTAAATCGAGAATTACTGGATAGTAGGGGTGGGGGATATGACAAAAATATCATGATACATGAGGACATTTCGACGATACATGACATGCATCACGATATATCATTTAGCTAACAAACGGCCTGCAAAACAATAGTAAAATATACAAAAAAAGTTAAGCTGAGTTTGATGATACTTTACTTTAATGCCTACAGAGACAAAGAAGAATAAGTTAAAATTATGTCAAATTAACAGCATCCATTCAGTACCATTTAATTTGTAATTATTAATAGCATAAAAAAAAACATATCACCATACCAAGGATATCTCAAAAGTGTATCGCATAATCATTTATCACGATATCGATATTATATCAACATAATCACCCAGCCCTACTGGACAGGGTCACAAATATGTGTTGTTTTTGTATACTGGACCTTTTCCTGTTTCTGTGGCATTGTTTTAATAAGAACAAGACTTGCTGGTGACTGTCATCAGTTTACCTTACGACTGAGATGTAAACCAAATATACACAAATTATTTTACCAACTTCAGTTGGTTATTTATACTACTAAAATAGTTTCAATTACAATTTCAAATAGTTTCAATACCTTAAATTTCAAACTCAAAATCTAACTTAATAAGGCATCTAAAGGTGTTTTTGGTTATTCAGAGTAAAATGCTATGGGTTTTTTTTTTTTTGCTACAATGTGCTCTGACCCAAGACTTCACACACACCCACCTGAATCATGAAGCCATTCTCTTCATCCATTTCACAAATGCAACGGACAATCTCATTAGCAGACTCGTCCTCCTCATCCTGGAAATCCTCCATTGTGAGAGAGTCCAGATCCTGGTTGTATTCATCACCACTAAACAGCAAAGACTCTGTGGTGGAGTCCTCTAAGAAGTCAATGTCTGATAGGTCTGGCAAGACATAAGTAGTGATTAAGAAAAAGCAAACATTTGTTAAGCACCAGAAGACTTTCTATTTTTATTTTTTTTGCGTTGAATATGAATACTCACTCTCTCCTGTGAGATCGACCGACAGTATGGCACGAGGAAACTGGAAGGCTGAGTGCTTGGAAAAGGAGCTAGAGGAAGAGCGGTGAAGTAGATACGCTGGTCTCTCCAAGTAGGACATGGAGACATCTTCCATATCAGAGTAACCTGGGTGAAGATGATGAGAGTTTCGATTCCTAATTCTTGATAAGCGTATACACTGTTTAATGAGGTGACAGAGGGCTCAAGTGCCTCACACTGCAAGGCATGTCAGCAAAACCTGAAAGTCCTTCATACAAAGAGCTGCCTTGGCTTGGAGGTAACCAAAATGTAATGGTCTCTGATCAAACCTTTGCACTGTAACTCTCCCCAGCTGAAACGATTTATCAGGTTGAACGTGCAACAATTTAAACTGAAACATTCTGATGGTACTGCTATAGAAAAAAAAAAGTGTGTTGTTTTTTTTAGTCAAGCTTCACCTGTGCATAATATACCAAACATTTCAAACTATTTTCTTTAATAAAAACAATAAAACTGGGACACTGACAAACAGAAAATCTAGACTTCCTTTAAATGCTACAGAGAGATGCAATGTCTTACAGTACTGCTTCGATTTCTTCTTCTTCTTCTTCTTTTTCTTCTGTTTGAGTTTGAAAGGGTCTTTTTCTTTTCTATCTCTGCGTTCTTTATCCCTCTTTTTCCCTGACAAAGGAAGCGACATTTCATTAAATTATGAAAATGTGTGAGAAGATCAGTTCACTCAACACACAAAACACTGCAGCCCAAAAGAGCTTACCAATGAGCTGGCACTTCTCTTCAATTTTGAATTTCCTTTCAGGCTTCATACATAGTCCTGGGGGAAGAATAAGAAAAAAAGTTTCACATACACCTTTTAAGAGCAGTCTTGAACAGGTGCTTGTGTCTGTGACAGCTAGATACAGGGATCATACAGATTCTACATAATGAAATTCCAGGACTTTCAAGGACTTTCAAGGACTATACAGGAGGCGTGCATCCATCCATCTATTTCTGTACCCCCGTCGCAAGGAGCCTGGAGCCTATCCCGAGGTGGGGGACACCCTGGATAGAGTGCCAACCTGTCGCAGGGCACCATCACACTCTCTCTCTCTCTCTCTCTCTCTCTCTCTCTCACATACACACTATGTACAATTTAGAGATGCCTACAATGCATGTCTTTGGACTGGGGAGGAAATCGGAGTACCCAGAGGAAACCCCCGAAGCACGGGGAGAACATGCAAACTCCATGCACACAGAGCGGCGGCAGGAATCGAAGCACCTACCCAAGAGGTGTGAGGCAAACATAATAACCACTAAGCCACCGTGCCCCCCACAAGAGGTGTCAAACATTATTTATTTTTCGTTTTTAAATTCCAAAAGAATTGATTAAAATAATAATAATAATAATAATAATAAAACAATGTTTTTTTATATGGCATATTTCCAGCCATGCTGGACTAAATTTGCATTTCCCAGGCATTGCTTTGTCTTCACCATGATGTCAGTATACTCCAGGTGAGAGACAGCATCAGTGTTGCCAACAAATTTCCACTGAAAGTTGCTAAATGTCACTAGATGATGTAATGCACTAATTAGCATATTCAATACATATTCATTCAGTACTTTGTGCACTCACAAACTGTATTTTAATACAGAAGCCAAATTACCAATAAAGTTTTCATATATATATATATATATATATATATATATATATATCTGTTTCTGTTGTCAGAAAACGAAATGAGTATGAAATAGTGACTGAACCGCAGCCCATTAAGAGACTACATGTTCACCAGCGTTCACTTCCAAGTGGTTTACAAGTTGCTGCTCAGCACTGCTAAAATCCTTTTGTCCTCATCTGAAAAAACCACCATACACTTAAGTTAAATACAACAGCTGTGATCTCAGCTATATTTACATGTAAAATGTTCACTCCAAGAAAACTGGAAGTGAAGTGAATGTGCTGCTCCTCTCCTGAACAGAGTAGCCGCAAAGAGAGGGAGAGAGCTGTACCTGCAGCGGGAAAGCAGGACCTTGTGCTCACGGGGCACTACTGGCCACTCTCTTCTATGAGAAGTTGGCAAGGTTTACCCAGTCGATGTGTCACTAGGTGCTTTAAAAATAAATAAATAAATAAATAAATAAATAAATAAATAAATAAATAAATAAATCGCTACATGGGTCTGAGAAGTGGACTGACAGAGCTTCCTCTGTCGCAATGAGTGTGCCATGGTCTCCCCTTTAGGCAGCGCGCTTGTCGAGCCGGAGGGCGCGTGCACAAGTAAGGTACGCAAGTGCCCGCTCTTCGAATGTGTACAACCGTGACATTGTTGACTATGGACACGTAGTGGGGGGGGTGTTTGATATATATACCGCTTGCCTCCCAGTACACGGCACGGAGTATTAGAGATAGTTAGATAGTTAATATAGTCAGATTGATTTAGTTAATTTAAACATTAGATTAGTTCACTTTGTCCACACTGGCATTTTCCACTCCCAGTCTTAGGTTCCTGTTTCGTGTTCCATGTGTATGAACTTGTTTCTCGTTTCCTCGTCGTGATTTCTGCTTAGCCCAGTTTATGCCTGTTTGACGATTGCCTGACCCTTTGCCTGTCTTGACTATGTTTTTGGATTACGATTTGGATTTGTCTGCCTTTGTCTCCTTTAATTTAACTGTTTAACTGCACTTGCATCCGTATCCTACTCCCTTATGTCTCGCGAAGTGACAGAGTGAGTGAATAGCGGGAGGAGGGGGAGAGGCTGCAGCTGGGTTTCATATTTTGAGTGAAAGGATGTATTAGTGTTCTATCAAAAATAAACACTAAAGTTTTTTGCAATTTCATATTTATTGATTTGTTATAATTCAGGCACTTTTTAAGCACCACTATATAAAAATAAATTATTTTCAAGGTTTTCCAATACTAAAATTTCAACAAGCCAAATTCAAGCACCTTGTACGAACCCTGTAGATAGTAGAAAGACACAAATTGTTATAATAGTGAACGGAGTGATATCCCAAATAAGCAAGCTAGTGTTCTTCAACCAGTACAATTAAAAATAAATTAATCTGTATGTTAAATCGTACACATTTCGGATCTGGCAAATTAACGTGTGAAGTTTTCACACAGCTTGTAGTCTATATTTAATACTTACCTTGATCCAAGTGTTTATCTTTCTCAGTGACCCTCTTGAGGATCTTGTCATTAAAGTTCTCAAAAGTCTTTTCTCTGTGTAAAGGGGGCAGTGAGACTTCAGTGCTGTCAGAGCTGACAGAGGCAGACGAATGCTTCTTCCTACAGAACTTTGGGGGCTTCAGACAAGAGCCAGCACAGTCCAGCTGTAACATGTGGCCCTGAGAGGACAGAGCTGTAAAGAGGGACAGCAACGTTAAACTTGTAGGGTAGGTCGAGCTCATGCCTTATACCATACTGAATAGCGATAAACAACCTCTCAGAAGTAAAGTGTTGGAATCAGGATACAAGTTTTATGTGCCGCAAAAAATAATAATTAAAAAAAAACTTCTGCACTGTTATGTATTCTGACTACAAAAGGCATATGTAGATAAAGCTAAAAGAACATTTATTAGATATTTAGCTAAATAAACGGACAATGGAGTTCAAGCATATATTAAACTATGCAACTATATTTGCACATACAGGAGGAGGTGGAGACTGTCCTGCGCCTCTTGCTGTCCGGTATCTCCACTAGGCTGCTGGTGGGTACAGAAGTAGATGTGGCCCTGGTGCGACCTCCTCTTTCAGGTGAACACACTTCACTCTCCAGCTCTTTTTCATTATTGTGGTAATACTTCAGATGGTAATCTAGCAGCTTGGCTTTCCGAAAGGCTTTAGAGCAGCCTGGAATTTGACACTTGAACTTATTATGGTCCAGGTCAACCAGAGACTCATTAGGAGACATGGGGTCATCAGATCGCTTGGTATTTATTACTAGAAGAGAAACGGTGAAGAATCAAAATTAAAAGTACTATTCATCCTCAACCATCTTGATGCAAGAGAAATGATCAAATTGACTACTAAAAAGTTTTACATTAAATGTAAGGTCGCATTACATACTGGGCTCTCTGGCATGTTTGTTGGGTTTATGGGTCCTGGAAGCAGTTTTTGGACCAGTAGCTAAGGTGAAAGAACAGAGAGAGAACAAGAAATATAACTGTAAGTAAATTATAATCATCGGATATTTGTAACAATATAACCGACTGAACAAGATTTTTACTATTGAACCAATATTTACTATTAACTCGTTTAATCCAAACCACAGTGATTCTAAACTGAGAAGCTAGGTATTACACCATTCTGTGGTATCAGCACAAGCTTACCTGCTACAACAGCTGGCAATCTCTCTGCCACTAACGTATGACTGACGAGCAACACGTCAGTCATTCCTTCCTTCTCAGTGACTGCTGATTGAGCAGTTCCAGGAGAAGGAACAGACGATGGAGGAGTACCAGTGACTGGTTTGCTTAAAGAGGGTTCAGCTTTCACCAAGCAACTATTATCAGCATCTGAAAAACAGCATACTTCAAGGTAATTACATGGATATAAATAACAGAACCAAAACATTTTGGAAAAGCCCGATCCAGATATGTTTTCCTTATCCACCTCATTTACCTACAGAAAGCAGCTGTGGGTAAATACGCATGTACAAAAGTAAGATGAAGAGTTAACAGCTAAAGAAATGAATAACTACTCTTCCTCTTGAATTCCATATCACTCGTCACTTTTTATCAGCTCCGCAATATTAGATATCTGTGAAACTTTAATTCATGGCTTTGTGGGTTAAACGGAGTTTGAGAGCCAGACTTTATTACACTTCTGGCACTGGACATCTAGCTGTCCCTGGGCACTGATGAAGGTAAAATTACACAGGCAAACTTATTTTCTACTATAAAGGTTAAAACGATCGAGCACGGGTTTGGCATCAGTGCTGCTCGACAGAAAGATATAAACTCATAATAATGAGGAAGCACTGGAGAGGATGGCTTCGTAAAGGCAATGGCATGAATGTAGTACAATAAATTTGGGATTTGAATTGCCTGATGCAATGATATAAAACTCTAGTGAGGGTTTTACTGCATTTAAATGGAAATTTTCTGGTACTAGTAACGTTAGAGGGCCTTATTTGGCCAGATGGCCATCACTTGATCGTTGCTTTTGTGTGCCATGATTTTGGATCTTGTACCTGCTCTCTGACTACTGTCAGTCTGTGGCGTGGTGGGGTTGGAATCCCGGCTAGGTGGTGAGGGTGGACAGGTTGGGTCTAAGGAAGTCGCAAGACGCTGAGATCTTCTGCGCCTCTGAGGAGAGTTTGAAGTGGCTACACTCGCATGCACAGAAGAAGAAGATTGGAGGTTATTATATAACAGCATAGGGGGACTAAATCTGGAATGCGATGTTAAAAAAAAGAAAAGCACATGTAGGTGTGATCGTCAGGAATCCGGAAGCTTTTGTCCATAGTGTACATGCAATGAATCTCTCGCACACAATTAATAATATTAGTGAGACAGTCAGGTATGGCTCTTTTTTTTGTTGATGTTTTCAGTGTTTGTACTTTTTAATTTTGTTTGTTTAAAAAGAAAAAAAAACTGTGAATGATTGTTAGGTATGGCACTTTTCCACTGCATGGTACGTCTCGACTCTGTTCGCTTTTTTTTTTTTTTGGGGGGGGGGGGGGGGGGGGGTTCCCCACTGTGGATAGTACCTGGTACCTGGTTATTTTTTTAGTACCACCTCGGTCTCTCGGTCTCACTGTGCCTGAATAAATGTGTGTCATTTAATACATACTTTGTGTATGATGATATTCTATTAATCGAAAATTATTTATAATTTTCTCATTACAGATAAAATTACAACAAAAGGTATTGGTCATAGATTTTCACATCTCGCTTGTTACTGATTTCCAAACAGGCATTTATCGAAGTCACTCCTGTCACGGCTGAATCTAACGTAGTCATATCGAGCTCGATGTTGGTTCTAGAAAGCCGTTATTTTACATCCTTAATAGGGTCCATGTTCAGTGAACAGGAAAGGCGTTTGGAATATGGCCTGATCGTGTATTTGTACAGGGCTTTGATAACATTATTCCTGGCACTACACTGCAGTGGAAAAGCAAGCTCAGAAAAGTAAAACGAGCTGAGCCGAGTCGTACCGTGCAGTGGAAAAGTGGCTTTAGTGACGAACTATTCCTGGCAGACTGGCAGAAGTAATTCTTTGCTGGCTTTACTGGTAACATTATGGTAAACATGGATTAATGGGGTGCTGCATAATTAATGATCCTGTATTACACAGCATTTGTGTATATTATCAGTGTCACACTAGCCTAAAAATATACAGACAAATGTGGAGACTGTCCTGAGTCTCGTGCTCTCAGATAGTATATTTTTTTAATTGTCACATATTTCATATTGTCTCATATTTCCATATAAGCAAAACAACTGAGGTCCCTGGACATCTTGTCTTTACGTTTACGGTTAGAGCAATAAGCAGAAATAGACTCTCTGGATTTACCCACCTGTGTGTGCATCTGAGAGGGTGTGAATGGAGCTGGGTGAAGGTTTAGACTCTGCTGCTGTACTTGTGCTCAAGCTGCTGATAGTCGACTCTCCTGAATCATGCTTTAGTCTACAAGAGCGAGAGGGTCCTGGAGGTGTGTTGGAGAGAGATGCAGGATGCCTTTGGGTTACAGCAGACTGCAATGGCTCATCACCAGGGCAAGTTTCAGGTGCCGGACCACTCTAGGAGAATGGATACAAAAAAAAAAAAAGGCTAAATTATTCAAAAGCACACTGCCACAGCATTGATATTTTAAATAATGGCCTAGCAAAAGAAGCTTGGAATCCATCGTATAAAGATCAACTCGGTTGTATAACTCACCTGTGATGCCATGGGAAGATCTTCTCTGCAGTCACTGTCAGTTTTGGTACAGCCTAAAATAAAAAGTGATCCAAAGCATAAATGAAATAACGTTATACTTTACTTAACAGAAACACATGAGCTGTAACATTATCTGATAATTCAACATTAAAATTGGATATAAAGTGACCAACATATTTAAGTTGAGAAACTATACCTGCTGTTTTGTTGAGGCGCGCTCTTTTCACATTGTTAAAACTACCTGGTCTGCTGCTTCTTCTTTTTCTTTTAGCCATTTCAAGCTCCTCAGAAGATGGCTTGCAGTCTTCCTCATCAGAAGAGCCTTAACGAGGCCAGAGGACAGATGCATGATTATATGTATAATAAGTTATGAGAGATAATCACAGTTCATTTCTGGTAGATTAATAAACACTGTAAATACCAAGTCTGTCCGAGTCAGCGTTGTTATCCTCATCATTGAGTTCATCAAGCCTGGGCTCTGTTCTGTCCTCTCTATCTTTGTTGCTGTTGGCACTGGTGCGAGGCCTACAGCCTCCTTTACTCTTGGCTGCAGCTGTGGCTGCCTTTACGAGGGCAATCCAATCCTGCTTCATACATATAACATGTCGCTGGTCACGGCAAAGAGTAACAGGTGCAACAAAGGACATTGGGGTGGTTGGAATTTTTTTTTGGGGGGGGGGGGTGGGGGGGTTACTGGGGTGGACAATAAGACAGCAATTATGTCACGGTCCTTGAAGGCAGTTCTATAATACACTATGTATTTTATATATTATATACATATGTATGTTACATTTTTTTTTTTTTAAAGTTGAAAATCGTGTACAAAAATAAATAATTTAACACTGGGAAGGAGGAAAAAGAGTAATCAAAACACCAATAAAAAGACAGGTTATTAGTCCACTACTAACTCACAGAGCACTTTCTTAGGAATACCTATACACCTACTTATTCTTGCAATTAGTTAAATCAGCCAATCATGTGGCAGCAGTGCAATGTATAAAATCATGCAGATACGAGCCAGCGATTTCGGGTAATGTTCACATCACCTATCAGACTGGGTAAAAATTGGATCTCATTGACTTTGACTGTGGCATGATTGTTGGTGCCAGATGGGCTGGTTTGAGTATCTGTATAATTCAATTCAATTTTATTTGTATAGCGCTTTTTACAATAGACATTGTCTCAAAGCAGCTTTACAGAAATATCAACATGGTATATAGATATTAAAGGTACGAATTTATCCCAACTGAGCAAGCCACTGAGCGGCGACGGTGGCAAGGAAAAACTCCCTAAGATGTTTTAAGAGGAAGAAACCTTGAGAGGAACCCGACTCAGAAGGGAACCCATCCTCATCTGGGTAACAACAGATAGTGTGAAAATGTTCATTATGGATTTATATGAAGTCTGTTTGGCCATAGAAGCAGCCGTAGCCCCAGCAATCTGGAATTGGAGTAGATGAAAACTCCATCCAGAGGCAGGACATACGAAACGGATCAAATATATATAACCGATCAAACGGACCAAATAGATGCAACTGCTGATCTCCTGGGATTTTCAACACAACAGACTTTAGAGTTTACTCAGAATGGTGCAATAAAGAAAAAACATCCAGTGAGCAGCAGTTCTGTGGACAAAAAACGCCTTTTAGATGAGAGAGATCAGTGAAGAATGGCCAGGCTGGTTCGAGCTGACAGAAAGGCTACAGTAACTCAGATAAGCACTCTGTACAATTGTGGTGAGCAGAAAAGCATCTAATAATGCACATATTGAACCTTGAGGCTACAACAGCAGAAGACCATGGCAGGTTCCACTTCTGTGAGCCAAGAACAGGAGCCAAGTCTGATGAATCTCGATTTCTGCTGAGGCACACAGATGGCAGGGTCAGAATTTGGCACCAACTCCATGGACCCAACCTGCCTTGTGTCCACAGTCCAGGCTGGTGGAGGTGGTGTAAATGGTGTGAGGAATGTTTTCTTGGCACACTTTGGGCCTGTTAATACCAATCAATCGTCACTTGAATGCCATAGCTTATTTGAGTATTGTTGCTGACCATGTGCATCCCTTCATGGCCACAATTTACCATCTTCTAATGGCTACTTCCAGCATGATAATGCACCATGTCATAAAGCAAAAGTCATCTCAAACTGGTTTCACGAACATGATAATGAGTTCAGTGTTCTTCAGTGGTCTTCCCAGTCACCGGATCTGAATCCAGCAGAACTCCTTTGCGATGTGGTAGAATGGGAGATTCACAGCATGAATTTTTGCATCTGTAAAATCTGCAGAATTTGTGGTCATGCAATCATGTCAACATGGACCAGGATCTCAAAGAAATGTTTCCAAAATCTTGTGCAAACCATGTCACCAAGAAGTGAGTCTATTTTGAGAACAAATGGAGGCCCTACCCTGTATTAATATAGTGTTCCTATTAAAGTGTTCAGTGAGTGTATGAAAAGATATTGCAATACCACCAATATCTCAGAAAAGTGTATCGTGCCATAATGTATCACATTGTTGAGATTATATCATCATATTGCCCAGCCCCAGGGTCAACTTTATATAAAAGTATAAAAACACACAATATTATCTTCACTGTCAAAAGGGTTACTCTTCTCTCTAAAAACATTTCAGGTAGTTGAGCAAATCTAACAAATGATATGGAAAAGGAATAACACAATAACAAGTGGCCAAACAACAAAATAACAAAAATGCATGGATTTTAAATATTTCATGCAACAAAGACAAAAAGCATTTTTAGATGAAAGGCTGTTTTTTGTTTGTTATTACTTAATTCACCAATGATCTGATACCTTCTGAAAAAGGAGTGATGGAAAGTAAAGCTAATTTCTAATTAAAGAGTAAAAACTGTATTTCTCATTATGTAGCATTTTAACTACATAAAGGCACGTTCCTGAAAATGATTTTAAGGAGTCAAAGTGTTGCCTTGAATACAGGACATAATGAGGGAATGGACACCTTAAAAAGTCACTTACTTGTCCTTTGGCATCCTCTGGCATGGATTTTATATGGATTCGTTTCACACAGCGAATCACCCCGTCATAAAACTGGACTGTGTAGGTTCCTGTGAATAAAGACGTTGTTTTTAGGCAGGCTCTAGTACATTTAGTTGATGAAGGTAATATGACACATATGAAAATGAAACTTGCCCTCTTTGTTGACACTTTCAATCTTGGCAGGATAGTAGCGGCAATCTGTCCATCGGGCAAGAACTTCTTCCCCATCTTTCAGTTCCTGTAACTGAAGCAGACATACATGATTACTTAAAGAAACCACTTCATTGTGTTTCTTAGCACATATTATAAACATTCACACGTTTTCAGCAAGATCAGCATGGTTTTTTTGGTTTGCCAATAAAGTTTGAAGGCTATGATATCTGGATATCTGTGATGAAGGTAGAAACAGCAGAAATAGTTCTGATTATGCAAATTCTAGTTCTTCTCATAACAACGGGACACTAAACAGTACCCATAATATTATCTAACATTATAATATAGATTATATATTAGTCTGATTATATGTACAGAATAATCGGATTCTAGATGATTACAATTAATCTTATCAAACAGCTGCTATCAGTAATATTTCTAATACACGCACAAGGAATCTAAAAAGGTAGACTATCTGATTGAATATGGAATAATTTGTGGCCTGTACTTAGAGGAGTCCTACTGAATTTCTTTAAGGGATATTCCACAGCTACATTACATGATTTTAATGCAGGATGTGGTGGCAAAGAACCACCTGCTGCGAAGAGGAGTGCATAAAAATCATGTAACGTGCATCTAGCCATGGATTATCCCGCTTATACCAAGGTCACTTGCCAGCAGTGACAATTTAAAGCTGTCACTGATGTTTGCAGTGAAAAATCTGACTGAAAGGATCAAAACAACGCTAGTTTTCCCTTAGTTATATTATATATGCGGGTCGTTAGATCTAAAATTCTGCCCGCTCTAAATCATACACAGAGATAAAGCAGTGCGACAAGATAAGTCTATTATAATTCATTCAAATAAATGTAAATAGTGTACATGCATGAAGTACCTGCACCTGTGCTGCGTGTCTACTAATAATGTTACTATGGTTACGGTTGTTTATAGGTAGCGCATTAATTTAGAACGGAGATTAAACTGACTGGATCTACCTGTGCATTCAAACCGTATAATGCACACCTTCCAGCCAGTCAGAATCGAGACCATGGTATAAATTATATACATCACTAGGAACAAGCATCTCCATGCAAATTCAAGGCCACTACGGATCAATGTAATGGCATAGATCAAATTCAAACAAATCACCCCAACCTCAATATTTGTTTCTACAACAACATAATTGATGGAGGGGGGTTTTATAAAAAAAAAAAAAAAACACCCCCAAACAGTCATGAGACGTGCAGTTATTAGAAAGCCAGATCTGAGCAGTTGATGTGTGTACTTGTCTCTGTTGTGGCATGTCTTTTTGGTCCTCTGTGTTCTCTGTACAGCCAGGAAGCTCACGCAGGCGAGATGATCTCATCTCACCGAGTCTCTCCTGGTAGAAACGTTTGGAAAAAAAACAATATCTCAATTAACAATCTCATTAACAAATGGTTAATGAGATTAAGGAACACATTCTCATCTGCATAAGTAAACCGCTCATTTAACTCTTATCCAATTTTTGAAAAACCCCTAAATTTCCACCAAAAAAAAAACCAAAAAAAAAACACATCTTTCAAACTTTCACAAGAACATTCTTCGTGAGTGTACTGCACGTTTTGCGTAATGGAAACAAATATCCACTGTCAGCCCACTGTTAGAAACAAAAACACTAATGCAGGCTGGTTGTAAGCAAGGAACCAACAAGACCAGGTTAGCTTCTCCAGTACGTTTTTTGCTAGTCAACAAGCATGGTCATTGAATTCATCTCGGTCCAAGCTGATTTTCTGCATTTTTTTTTTTTCAGTGTGATTTACAGTGCATACACATTAATTTACTTTACGAAGACCTACAGTCACATCCTCCTCTTCTTTCAGCCCCTCTTTACGTAGTGTGGGTCGCTCTAGTGGACGTAGCCTGTTGCTGTCCCATAAAATCCACTCATCATATCGATGGCTCCAGCGGTCAAAATGGACAAGCATTTTCCCTTCATCGTAGTCAATCTTCTCTATACGTGAAGGGTACCTAAAGGGGGGTGGGGGTGGGGACATGTAACCTATACATAAAACAAAACTGCATAATTTGAGACTTTTTTTCTCCCCACTTTACCATTTTTGTAAATAGTCTTGAGCTTCCACTCGGGCTCCAACTTCAAAAGTAATTCCAGGCCTGTTAGGAGGTTTCTTACTCATGTTCAAGGTGATCTGCTTAACGCTTTCTCAGGACACACACACTCTCGCCTCCTGTAATTAAACAAATAATGAGGGTTGGGTTTTTTTTTTTATAGAAAAAGGTGAAATCTTACCCTTGATCAAGCAAGCACAGAAAAATGACACTGCAGTCGCAAAAAATAGCAAATCAAACAAACGATATATATTTTGATTATTATTATTATTTAACTAGACTTGACTAGATACTCCACAAAATGTCAACTCCAATAATGAATTAACCAGCTGTCATAACTGAAAAGTTACTCACTCATTTCAGCTGAGCAAACAAAACAACCCTTAACGTTACTTTCCACAAAGTTTAACTTGCACTATAAAGTTAATCTGTCGATCCGTTTATCAACTGAGCTGATCATATGTGCAGAATAATTTCACGTTATTAGGACAGCAACTCATTTTATCCAACAGCTTTGTACACATACGCGGAAAGTTTGCTAGCGAGACCTTATAAAGTGGCTAGCTTACGCACGTAGCCAGGCAGCTAACAGGACTTAGCATACTAGCTCTACTGCATAATTACCAGCGTCTGCAGAGAACTGGGATTCATTTTGGCTGTAGCTTCTGTCTGTAGTCAAGCTTAAAAGATTTCAAGTACGTGCAGCAGCATGGGTGTATTTTATAATCGCCCGCACGGTCTGAAGCGAATACAAAGGCATATAACCCCGTCCTGGGTCAGGTTTAGCTCGCTAGCCAGGAGCATTAAACTTACCAACTAGCTAGCTCGCTAACGCTAGCACTGCGGATATATGTTCACTTTTCCTAGCCTGTATTCGTAATTGCTAGTCAGTTAGTCAGTGATCTGCCATAGTTACAGAAATATAAAATATCAACCAGGAAAGTTTAGACAATCCAGTGAGCATCCTGAGACCGCAGCAGCTGATCTGATCAGTGGTGCTGGACTAGCGGAGGCGCTTCGAGGGGATTAAAATAACATTATGTGCAAAAATGACAGGCCAGTTTTTATACTCATTCATTACACAATAACGTCGCCTAGGAAAACCATTAGTGGTTCTGGCGTGCTATATACATATAGATTAAATACAACGCACTAGACTTTACCTTTGAAACTTCATTGAAGGTTTAGCTAATATTCCCTAAACTGCTGTCTCTTCATTCTTCTGTTCAGAGACATTTTAAACCAGCTAGCGAACCCAAACAGGGGGCGTCTACACGTACGGCAACCTCTGGTGTGACGCAATACGCACAGGTCACGTGAGAACAGACGCACGTTTATACCAGCGCCGTTGAAAAAGGCAGTGGATCGTACCATACTTACTTATTCGGGCTTTATGTTCTGTTTTTCTGTTTTTACACCTAGTGTGTCATACTTACATATATATGTATATAATCACTATATGTCTGTATGTATGTGTGTATCTGTATATATATATATATATATATATATATATATATATATATATATATATACACACACACACACACACACACACACACACACACACACATACATACATATATATATATATATATATATATATATATATAAAATCGTGCTGTTGAGAAATCATATATATAAAATCATATATACATATAAACACTATTCTATATATATACAATACAATTATGTTATAATTATATTATATATTATATTATAAAAATTAAATGACTCAATGATCACAATTATATATATATATATATATATATATATATATATATATATATAAAATCGCGATTGTTTTTTGTTTATTTGAGTGTAAGTAAATAAAGTAAATAAACTCAGAGGAATACTCCCCCATGAAACCCATCAAATATATGTATATTGAAATATTTGTGATCTGTGTAGTGATTCTGGTGTTAATTTGCTGGTCGGTCTGTATTTTCATTATTCCCGTGAGAAGTTAGCAGTTGTGTGCAGAACTGCCGTCACAGGGAGACATTACTAACACAGGTACGATGCCGATTAATAGGAGAGAAAAAAATCACTGTTCTTAAACATAAGGGTTAATGTTAGGATTAGTTTTGGTTGTTAGAGTTAAAACAAAAGAGCAAGAACTTTTCTCACTCACCATGATCCAGTGACATTCACTGTTAAATTAATGAGAAATCCAGACCTGAAGAAGTGGAAACAGCAAGCACCGGACTCAAAGTTCCAGAATGCAATGCAGCTATACAACATAGTTGTGCTGAGTTATAATTAATTTAGTTAGCTATACAAGAGATGACCAGCACAGTGGTGTCGATATGAATGTTGACGCTGTGGAAGCGTATCTGAGCAGAGTTTACAGATGAGGAGGTGAACGACAGACTATAAATGGAAAAAAAAATGTTGCTGCATCTGTCTCTTTATTCAGACATGAAACAAAGCCTAAATTCTACTGGCATCACTATCAGAAGGTAGTCGAATGGCATTGTAGGTAATGTAGAAAAACTGTTAAGAAAATGGGCCAGATACACTTTCCAGAAACTATGTAGCTATTTTATGGTATATATTGTTTTTCAGGTGACTTTGAATGTCAGTGCAGACTGTCAGCAAGTGGGAAATTACAGTAGGGTTGCACTGCAGAAACCCCTCATTAGAAAGACGAATGCACATTTAAGGGTTCAGTGCAAATGCCAAACACACTCTTCTACAGAGATGTAGACGAAAGTAATATTGTCAGATGAGTCATTCTTCACCATATTCTAATACAGTGAGTGAGTTCATGGAAGTTGTACACCAAGAGAACAGTAAAGGCCTGAAGGTTTAACCCCGCTAATGATTTTACAGTGATTTTTATACTGTGATGGGCATTTTAGACTGATATGTCAGACACAGCTCTCTCGCACCATCATCAAAACACCAACTGAAAGAATACTGTATCTTTTAGAAGAATGATATTATCCCTCCAGTACAGTTCCAGAGACCTGGATCTATGCCAAGACACATGAAGCTGTTCTGTCACCTGCCTGTACACTGTACCTCAGCAAACAAAGTTACACAGTGCACCAATTTGTCACAGGGCGTTGAAGATCTTGTAGATGATGTGCCCTCCAAATAAAGGTTCGGCTCTCTCAATGTCAGTCCCACTGATTATTGCAGCAACACATTCCCTGTCTCTGCTCCTGAATTTGACAATCATATTTCAGGTTTTGTCAACACTGAGAGGCACCATGCTGTGAGGAGTTTAATCTGTTTTAGTGTAGTCATATGCAAACTCGATGATGTTTGATTCATGTTGTGCAACGGATCTGAGCTTAATGATGGTGTTGAATGCTGGAAGTCAATAAGTGTCCTTTTTTTTAGTGCAGTACCCAAATTGGAATAAGTCTAGTGATTCAGACATGCTGCCCTTTATGTATGCCATGGCAAGTCCCTTAAAGAGGTGAATGATATAGGGCATATTGTTTTGAGATTGAGATTCGCCTAGTTACCTTCTTGTATGTGTGTGCACATATGTGTCACACATATAGAATCATTTCACTGTATTTGATACAGATACTGTAATATGGCTAATGTTTCCTCTTGTTCTTACCTCACAAGACCTAGAAAAAATTATACATGCTTTTATGTCATTTTGTTTAGATTACCGTAACTAGCTTTATCTTAGTATCAACAAAGCATCTGTTTATTAGTTAGTAGGTTAGTACAAAATGCAGCTGTGAAAAGACTCATTGGCACCAAGAAAAGAGACCACATTACCCCTATTTTAGCATCCTTGCACTGGTTTCCTGTCCACTATGGGACACAGTTATATTGTTAGTTTTTAAAACTCTTAATGGTTTAGCTCCCACCTACATAGCTGATCTGCTGTGCCAATGCTCCCAGGTCTATAAGGTCTTCAGAGCAGTTGCTATTGGCTGTTCCATGATCTCGGTAGGTTGTGGAACAGTGAGATGTGCTCCCTCTGTTACAGTTTTTAAATGAAGACTCAAAACGCCATTTACAAATTAGCATTTTGCTCTGTTTTGGTTGTGACATGCTTCCTTTTTTCCTCTCATTTATATTTCTTTCTTTTATTGTTGTCTATACTTATTTTTATGTGCTTTACTTGCTTCTGTGTAATCTTAACACATAACCATGACTAATGTACAGCACTTTGGTTAATTTTGGTTGTTTTAAATATGCTTTGTAAATTATTTACTACTAGCCTACTTGCTTACTTGTACAGAAGTAAGACCTCATGTCCACCTTGAGGTTATCCGCATAATAGCCTGTGACTATAGTGAGACCTACAGGTAACCTGTCCACCAAAGGTGGCAATAGCTATTATCTTCTATTCAGCTCAGCAGACTAAGACAGGGGTTCCCAAACTTTTCCAGGGCAAGGCCTGCCAAATGGCATTAACATTTGACCGAGGCCCCCCTTTTGCAAGATGTCTTTAAAACACATTAAAAATACAGACTTCTGAATATATCCCCCCTTTTTTAAAATGAATAATTACATTTTACATCTTTACATTATATTACATTAGGAATTGATTGTGTGTGGTTGTCTGAAAAAAAATCATGTAAAAAAAAAATCATGTATTTATTTTTCACACCAAATTGTTGAGGCCCCCCGGGCGCCCCCTGGCGGCCCCCACTTTGAAAACCACTGGACTAGGAGATACTCCTTAATGCAAGCACATTAGTACACAGTTCTTGTATGCTCTCAGGTGGAAACTGATCTGTAAATGGTGTACAATCTATCATCTGGATCCTGGCTTCCCCAAGAGCCCTGTGTGGAATCTCACCATTTTTCTGGAGTCCCTTAAATCCTCTCCATATGAGACCATGTAGGATGCCAAACTGAAATTCATCTCTTGAAAGACTGCATTTTCTTCTCGCAATCACTCTACCAAAAGTAGCAGGAGAACTACTGTACGTGCCTTGGAAATAAGTTCACCTTGCATGTATTGTCAGCCAGAGGACTGCACACTGACCGTGTAGTTGAACCCAGGATTTCTGCTCAATGTCATGTGACCTACTTTTTTTGGTTGTTTTGTTTTTTAACTAATTGATTAACGTCTTAGCATTCTGTGATGGGAAATCTGCTGAGTGTTCCTTGTTATGCCTATGTGGCCTACAGAGAGTGGGTATTTGGTCAACAGACCAACAGTTCATCTACCACAGAGGGAAGACACAAGGAGCTCCTGTGTTTAAATAGAGACTGGTTTACTGGGTTATTGATGTAATCTATTTGGGCTACAGGCAGGCCTCCACCGTGAAATGCCACATTACAAGGAGTGTCTCCACCTCAGGGGCATTACTTATAGATGTACCACACCAAAAATTCTGCACTGCTGCTGCCTGGACACCTTCCCCATTTTCTACTGGGTTAACATTGCCTTTCCCAGTGGTATGAGTGTGGCTGTCATCTCCCAATGCCTGTCCAGTCAGTCCTAAGGTGGATTGGTTTCATGACATGTGACATATGCTATCAAGTTGATATTTACCATTCCTGTAGGTTAGGATGGGTGAAGTAGAACACTAGATCCATATTTACCTATGGTTCTATGAACACTGGATAGTCACCAGCGTTCCCTGTCATTCAGAACCAGCACTGAACAGACGGGAACTCTGCAAGAAAGTTGCAAGAAAATCAGTTGCTATATGACAATGGTATTTATATCAAATATTATGCCATACAGTCAATTTGAAAATTCTTGACCTTGAAAAGGTCTTGGCATGCAAGTGCATAGGAGCAAGAAGGTATCCTGGTGATTCTGACCAGTTCTAGGGGTTATCTGGTGTTAACAGAGCAACAATTACATACACTAATAAGCAATTTCATTTCACCGGGACAATAGATGTAGTCTTCAAGCAGGTCAGGACAGCAGTTTGCACCAGACATAAATTGAGTGAGATTGCTAACTGATAGTCAGATGGTCTGTGTGCACAGCCTGAAATGCCATAATATCCAGCACCTATCTATGGACAGTGCAATCCTCTGGCTATTGATAGGTGCTGTGACACTCTGTTTTGCTTCTTGTTTTTGCTGTGTGCATCTGGCAGCCAGAAATTATTGGTTGTTACACTGGTGGCTTGGCTTGTGATGGCTGTATTTTCCTGTCACATGCATTTATAGATATGAGTTGTTGCTGGAATGGTTCCCTATCTTCAGTTTGGTTTTGGATATTTAATCCCAGTCTGTGGTTGTTTCTGTCTGCACTATGTGCTACCTTCTTACCTGATTTGAAAGTTGTCTGAAGCAACTGAACCTGATCCAGGGTTTTGGTTTGGTTGTGTGCATATCTTATTTAGCTACACTGACGTGTTTTATGATGTACTGCACTACAGATTCCACATTTAGGTGAGTTGTTTAGACGTGTTGTTTATATTTTGAATAGGTCCCAGTCAGCACATTGAAACAGTCCTGTAACACTGATTTGCTACCTCTGGTTATGACATACCAGATTCATTTCATTCCCAGTACAATGGTAGCAGAAAGAGTAGTATAGTAGGGTTGTGGGATGGCCTTATAGGCCTCTTGGATATTTGTGTACACTTCATTCAGCTTATTTTCATGCTTGTTGGGCAGATGTCATGCTGATGAAACTTTGGAAAACATGAAAAACTGAACAGTGTCTGCAGGGTTCTTGGTGCTCGTTGCATCATGGTGTCAAGCTCAAGTATTATTTGTGTGCACGCTGTATTGCTGACTATTACAGCAATTCAGTCTTCTATTTTTCCCATATAGCACTAAGAGTTACATTAGAACGCAATACAGTATGATCAGATTGCACTCTACTCTCTGAGTATACACATTTTCTTAGTATAGGTGACTTTAGGGATGGCAAGCTTTATCGGGGACTCAGAACATCCCTATATGTAAAATTATTTATTTTTCTCACCAAAATTTTTCTAAGAATTTGTTTTCACAGGAATTTGTAAAAAAATAAAATAAAAACATAATAATAATAATAATAAAAGCAACCCTTCCGGCCCTGTTTGTTTTATACTTGTAGAACCTGTCTTTCTGGGATTCATGTGTTTATTTATCTTCAAATAACTGTAACATAATCATCTACCATCATAATAACATTTTCAAGATCATTCTATTTTGTAGCTATTTTGGCTTCAGGTGGCACTTAATGAAACCTCAATGTTCACATTCTTAGAATGTGATAAAGCAATCACATGCAATTTTATTATCATAAGTGACAGAAATGTTCTGCGTGTGTGCCCTTTGTAGGAAGTGCATGTGAAGATAAAGCTCTTTCTGTGACATGGGGTAAAAGACAGGCCTTACTTGAACACAGCAATAAATATCATCTTCCATTTCCAGCATTTATAATCATATTGTGTTTAAGATATTAATCCAGCCTGTCAGTAAAGGAATGATTAAAACGATGATGTATAGCACAAAAAGACTGTAAACGTAAACATGTCGGGTTGGCTTTGACTTATTCTACTTCAAAGAATTCAAGCACTCTTGAATTTGGATAATAGGTGATGTTACAGAAGTGCTCAAATCATAAAATCCAAAACACTGGACAGTAGAGGAATTTGACTCTGTTTACTTTCACCCTGGTTTCGTGTGGAATTTTATCCCTTTAACTGTATTAAATTAAAAAATGCCATTTGTATTCACAGCAAATTAATTTCATACAAAAGTTATTAACAGGATATTAATAGCTATAAAAGATCAATGATAGCTCACATTTTGATACAATTTTGATACAAATCATTTTGATATAATTCTGTGAAGCTTTGTTTGCTTTTCTTTGGTCACCAGAAAACAAAGTTGAATTTTACTAAAATATTATATGCTACTAATATCTGAGACATACCAAATGAAAATGTATTACTATTCTGGCCATGGCTCCGGTCAGAGATGATGACTATGATGTGTTGATATGACACAATCCTAAGCCCTTATTGAATCTTCATGCTTCACTGAAACAGTGATTTGCACAGAGCCTCGGCTGGATCACGCATCACTCTCACTCGCCCAGCGTTCAGTGAACACACTTTGAGGAATTGCTATGGCAACTGGTTGCTATGGGTGATATGACACCACCACACACTCATCTGGTAGGGGGGAGAGGGAGTTGCACAACAAAAGCCAGGAATACAAGCAAGGAACAGAAGCTATTATTTTGATTTCTGAATTAACTAAGGGACTGTGTTAAAAAGTTGAGAAAACGTATGGTTTCAGGCAGGGAGTCATAATGGATGCCAAGACTTTCTCCGTTTATTTTTGGCTTCCATCAGCTTGCTTCTGACGGATCTATTTTAGCTGCTCGTCCACAACAGGTAAGTGAATGATTGCATTGCATTCCAAACTGCTAGTGACATGGAACACGAAGCTCCCATCTACACAACTCCATAGATGTATGAACCAGAGACAGGTTTATCTTATATACAGTAAAATGCACATTTATAATACTAATCAGTATGAAAATATACACGGTAGGACACTGCCCATATTCCTGCATGTACAATATAATTATGTATATATAACATATAATGAAATGTGAGTGAGTTTTCTGGATTTAAAAAAATAAATAAATAAATTTGCTTTGTAAACATGTGTAGTCATGTTAGTATGTAGAATTAAATTCAGAATAATTTTCCTCTTATAGATATGAAATGAGTTAAATATCAATAGTTAGAGTTACAGGTGCGACACATGCAAAATGCTCCTACATTATGAATTCGTGAAATTTCACAGGGAGTGCCGGGTCTATTATTGGGTACTGACATCAAAGATTGTAGGGTCACCACCCTCCAGTGGAGTCGGCAATTTTAACATAACATCAGCTCGCCTTTTCATGCTATTCCACTCAATTTTAAGCCGTATATTAAAAATGTGTTGAAGTGTTTCCTGATTGAGAGATTAGATGTGAACGGCTAATTGCAATGTGGATATTTGTGCACAGAGTGGAACATGATTATAGACATATGTATTTTTCTAATATATACTAATGATTTGTAGGGTTCACTATTCAAAGCATCTAAATTCATGGCTGTACATGCTGAAAATAAGCAGGCATATGGCATTAGATATGAAGCCTTGCGCTTTCACTCAAAGCAAATATTTATTTGACATGTTTCCTATGTTATTTTTAAACTTGCAGTATTGTTGTAAAGAGTACAGCAGTAAGGAGGATGGGGTATGACATGACACTGTTCTATTTTTAGTTACAATTATTTTATTTCTTTCTAGAATCCTCTCCCAAATTAAACTCCTACCATGTTTTCATAGTGCTTAGCATTTTCTGTTTGAAAAAATAAATGACCCTAAGATCATTTATTAAAATGCTTCTGACAGGAAACTTGTTGAATCTGAGGCTCGACGTGATGGCTACATGCCACTGAGGCCGTAGTGAGGGAGGCTTGTGGGTTGTAGAGTGCATTGACAAGCCGAGGATGGCGGAGCACCTCCACAGCAGCACACTGTCTGCGTCTGGGGCCAATCAGCCCATCCCTTTTCTCACCCTTGAGCAAAAGGCAGCCTTCGTCTTTGTGCTGCTCCTCTTCATTTTCCTGGGCCTGCTGATTGTGCGCTGTTTCCGCATTCTGCTGGACCCCTACAGCAGTATGCCTTCTTCCACATGGACAGACTATATGGAGAAAGACACATTTGACTACCGCATCGCCTGAGGGACTTCCTGAGCTTGGCTGGTCATGGCGCCACATGATGGCTACCTCACGGTCTCCACCACAGAGTCAAATAACACCTCTATGCTGGTGGTGTACATATGGTGGCATGATGTCTCATTTTTGAAAAAAACAAAACACATGTTCTACTATACATTTCTTCCATTTATACTTATGGGATAATTTACTGCCAGCACAATACCTCACATATTTCACCACAGCTGATGTCACATCCAGGTTTCCTGAAAATTATTAGCGATGACACACCCAGAGCTAAAACTAGCCAATTACCTGTCATAAGCAGTTTGGATGAGCTATTTATCTCATGCTGATGCGGTGTACATTATTAATTCTCACAATGAGGGTAAATCCTTTACTGAATTTATTACTCCACTACCTTTATAGAACTTAAAGTGCTTTGGGTTAGGGATGTAAAAATCCTCTGAGCTATTTGTTGAGAAAGTCCTGAGCCTTTGGCCTTATGATTCAGTGTGTTTACAGAGCTGCCAGGAAGAAAAAACTGGCCTCAATGTTATTAAGCTAAATGTCAATCAGTGTAATGACCGAGCTGCCTCCTAAGGCATCCGGATGAGAGCTTTGACAAGTTCCTCCTCTCTTTCTGTTTCTCTCTCTCTCTCTCTCTCTCTCTCTCTCTCTCTCTCTCTCTCTCTCTCTCTCTTTCTCATTCTGTCTTTTTCTCTCTGCAGTGTGCTTTAATAGGGTGTGTCTGATGTGGTGCAGATCGTTCAACAGTATTTCCTAATTACAGAAATGAACTATTCATTCAAATGATGTGAATTCACTGTTGTGCACAAGCTATCAGTGCATTATTGATTTCGCAAATGCTCTGGTGCAAAGCTGTGATTTGCTTAACTACATGTTTTTAGATCCAGCTCACATAAACAAGAAATGTGTCTATGGTGTGCAAAAGATATGAATTGCCATTTCAGTGCCTGTTTTTATTTCATTTTACTACCTGCTATTGATTTATAGTCTGTATAGTTGAGATCGCTCTGTTTGAAACTGTCATTAGAGGCAGTTATTGCCACAGCACATTAAGCTCTAGTGTCAGGAATTACTATAGTCATTACAATGCACATTGTGTGTGTGTGTGTGTGTGTGTGTGTGTGTGTGTGTGTGTGTGTGTGTTTAGTATATTAGGTACTTAATACTGAGACACATTTCAGAGAGACCATGTGCCATATGGTTTACAAGTAGGTCTTGCATTTGATGTGCTTTTTATATTTGTTTCCAAATAAATATAAATGTATTTCTTCCAAGTTACTAAATGATAAGTTTCTGTCAAATTATTTGCTATGCTACATGGGATATAAGCAGGTGCTATCCTAAATTTGAGATATTTCTTTGTTAAAGCATAATGCTGTCAGAAATGTTGTTTTTTTTTAAATTACAAATAGTCTTGAATTTGTTACACAAGATGTGTATTTTATGTAATTAGTTCCTGAATAGGAAATGTCATAGCTCCCAATCACCAATATTACAGTTATGAAAACAGATATTAGCCCATAAATTTATTTTCATTTCTTTATTATACAAGGTGCCCCCAAACATCTAAATACATAGGGGACTATGTATGGTACCACCTTGATTATGCCTTCGTCTGTGGATGCTTGTGGACATTCTCTGTTGATCAGCAACACTTCCAGTCTTTTCGGATTGGCTAATAAGTTTGGCAGTGTAGTGTGTGGTGGTGGACAGTGTTGTGTGTGTGATGTGCTTGCCATGTTTCCTGTTAAAGTCCACCTCAACCGTCTCAACCGACAGCTTCCTGATCCAGCCATGAGAAGGATTTCAATATGTTCTTCTTTTGTGAAAGTCATTCTTAAAGGTGATCAGAACGAAATATATAATCTGAACTAAGTATGAAAATCTTCGGAAGACATTTTGCTAAAATGTGTGATTTCCCCTATGCATGGAGACTTTTGGGATCACCCTGTAGAACAATTGAAAATTCACCTTTTCTGATTTAATCACAGAATTACTTTTAGGAGAGAACATTTCTATATTTTACCACTGTCTGATTTCACCGAATCAATGTATATGGAACAGCAGTGGTTATGTGCTAAAAGGTTATGTGCTTAAAGTAATATTTATACATTACTTGCTTAATTGTAGACATGAGAACTAAAACTATTATCTCCATTAATAAAAATATAAGGATATTAATGTAAAAATGTAGCAAGAAATTCAAAGCCAGAATACCTTTTTCATTTCCTTATATCAGTATGTACAGATGAGCCTTCACTTCACATAGAGAGGAATGGTTTAAAGACGCACAGGCCGGTGTGACATTTAGCACAATATTAGCAGTGTCGACCAGTCCATTTAGCCATATTAGGACAGAGAACACATTATGATACAGAGCTCAATTTTTTTTTAAATGTATTCTTACATTAACATTGACCAGTTGTGTTACTAAAATGAAAAACAGTCAGCATTTTAATATGTTAATTATTTTAATTATGAAAATGGTGATGATGAAGATGATGGTGATAATGATTATTATTAGCATTAGTATTAGTATTAGTATTAGTAATATACATCCACCTATCCATTTTCTATACCGCTTTTCATACAGGGTCACAGGGAACCTGGAGCCTATCCCAGGGAGAATCAGGCACAAGGCGGGATACACACTGGACGGGGTGCCAATCATAGTAATATACACATAGCCAATATTTATTTTAGTCTTTCCTTTTCATTAATCAATCTGAATTCAAATGTAAAGCAATAGACCAGTAGTTAACAAGCAACTGCCTGCTAATTCAGTGGAACTATTTAAACAACCATAATGGAATTTTTACCATTCAGGAGTAATTTTAATGTGGGCTATCTAGAGAGAAATTTCTCCAGGATCAGAATATCACCACCTGAGAACATTTTTAAAGCCCTCTGAATAAGTTGGCTAATGCATGACACTAACATACACTGTAAATAACTACAACAACAACAACAAAACAATAATAATAATAACTATAATTATTATTATTGTTGTTTTTTCATATAATTTCACATTTTACTGAATTAATCAAAGTATGATGCCCATATTTTCTGAAGCAGTAAAGGTAGATCTGCCGTTTATTTTGGGGTGTCATACACATACACATTTGGGGTGAATTCTCTATCTTTTTTTCAGGATAGACTCTGGATTTACTGTGGTCCGGACCAGAATAAAGTGAAAATGAATGAATAATGATATTAATATCATCATCATCATCATCACAGCGATCATTGACAATGAAAAAATAATAAATGAAATATTAAACTACGAGTTCTGTGTCCTAATGAGGCTTAATGTAACTGCTTCACAACAACAACAACAACAACAAGATTCATCCGTGTTAGCCTTTTGCCCCCACACATAGTGGCTTTAAGTCTTTATGTGGGAGATAGTGCTAGGGAAAATTCCAAAAATAGGTCTTTGTGGGAGAAAAAGTCAAACTTCAAATGAGAGGATTAAATCCGACATGTGGGTTTACATTGCAAATGTTCTACAAGCGAGACACAGCCAGTAGAAGGCGCATGGAGCCACACACACGCACCTGGACACACCTGAAGTTCCACTTCCGGAAAATTCCTAAATAAGACCCGGAGCATGTTTCGCTAGGAAAACTGACCAAAACTCCAGGAAATCTATTCTACTGAATTTTGGGTAAGTGTACTGGAAATGTATAGTACTGATTTACACCTAACTTTTCACTGGTGTCAAATTACTGAGTTTGCTTGTTGACTTCCGGGTTGTTCTGTCAGTATTATCAAAAGACCTGTCCGTAACATTAGGCTATATAGCCTATGGGCCTGTGACTATTCTCTTTTTAACTAAAAGTATGTCTGTACAGAGCGATTATAATAAAGAGGGTCGCTTGCTTTTTCTCCGTTTTAATGTTTAATGTTGAAGATGTTGTAATCAGTAAGAAATGAAAATGCGTGGCGTGTCGAGCTGTCGCACTAGCAGACTGAAAGTTCCTCAGTCTCGCGACGCCGAACAGCAATTTGCTTATGGTGTATCAATATGTTAATACGCTTAAATTAAAATACTCTAATATCATTATTACAACCTAATGTCACACTAATCTTGCGTTTTTAGCTCCTATCCAATCATTTTTCACATTTGGTTAATGACTTCAGAGTGCACTCTTGGTCAAAAATGTTCCAGATAACTAAAAAGTCCTTGGTTTTATAATAGTTGAATCTATTTGGTTCCCTAAAAGGTTCTTTTAAAGAGCCACATACAACAGGTCCCATATTCTATATGTCTAATGTCTGTGTGTGGGACCAAAACAGTAGGAAACGATACCATTGCATTGTTCTTCGTTGCATTGTTTGAAATTGGACTTCTTCTTCTTCTTCTTCTTCTTCTTCTTCTTCTTCTTTTTAATTTTTTTTTTAATTTAATAAATTTGATATTGACATTCATGCTATCATACCTGATGTTATTTCGACTACATAATAGACACAGTTACATGTTGTTATCTAGGTGAAGATATTAAAATACAGCTGGCACATGTGTTGCATTCCACAACAGTTTCACATGATGATGATGATGATGATGTACCATAAACAGAAATATGTTAATATAATAATTAGGAAGTGGATTTTTAATTCATCCATTAGTTTTCTGTTGTTAAAGTTTCACAGATTTTTGTGTCTGAAGATGTGCATCATGGTAGTAAACCTAAGTGCGGTTTAGTCAAAATCAGCAATGTTAATTTACTAAAATATCAGTTTAGATTCCTTTAACTCAAAAATATCCTTAACAAATATTTGGCATACCAGTTTACTGAGTTTAATGAGTAGATATTGTTCACATCATTTTTAAGTAAAATTAATTATTTATACAGTTGAGATGCAAGGGAGAATGTAATGACTGACCCTTTGGAGGCAAATGTCACATAATTTGAAGTACACATAAATAAATATTTTCTGAACTGCAAAAAAAAAAAAAAAAAAAGCTTGGAGACCTTTGGAGAACACTCTTTTCTATGAGTGCAGTTCAATGTGACTTCCTTAACAGTTTGATTTAAAAACAAAAACAACAAACCTTTATTGTGGTATGTTGTTTAAAATATACCTTACTGACCTACTGCATTTTTTTTTTCTTTCTCTTTTCAGAAAGGAGAACTTCAAATGTGATCCCTGTTCTGAGAGATGACCTTTCATGAACACTGGGATGGTATTTAATGTGCCACTACATAATAAGTCTAAAATATTTTTTAATTCAAGATGTCTGAGGATCTTTCTACGGACTCTGTGCCAATTGTCAAAGCTCCTCTAGTTCTGACACCAGAACCAGCTGTTCCTGACTGGGAAATGGAAAAGAAGATAAATACAGACATGAAAAGAACAGAAGAAAAGATCAGTGATGCGGATACGCAGTCAAGCACACTGCCCTGGTCTGGAGACAAGGCTGATCTCAAACTAGAGAAGAGCGGAATGGATCTTGTAGGAGAGAAAGAGAGCGAGAGATCAGATAGTGGGTCCATCCGTGGAGGAGTAAGCAGGACGGAAAGCGAGAGAGAGTTTGGTGGGCGAGAAAAGCAGGCAACGTGCGAAGACTGCCTGGAGGGAAAGCAGCCTGAGCTAAACGAGAAGGCTCCACACTTGGAGATTGAGGTGGAGGAGTTGAACAGTATGCCAGAGAAAGCAGCCGGGGTCTTCAATCCGAGTGTGAGCGTCCTTCGCTCTACCAGCTTGCCTGATCCGCCCAAGTACAGGTCAGAAATGTGGCCGGAGGAGAATCATGCCTTGATTAGACAGCAAGAAACTGTTCCAGATGGCTACCATGATTTCCATGACTACCACGACTATCCCAAACAGAGCAACTTGCAAGTCTGTGAGTGGGGGGAGAACAACCCTTTTTTATTTTTATTTTTTAAATTTTTTTATTATTATTATTTTTTTTTATATAAACGATTTGTTACTATAGGTGTGTTGAATAGGCTGACACAAGCATCCAGTCCACTCCCAAATGATTGATAACCTTGAATAGAATGGGAAAACTAATATAAAATAAAGATTACACGCAATTCTTTGAATTCTTAATGTAAACAAGTGGAAGAGATGTTTCTTCATTTTTATTAGAAAAAAGTCTCGTAAGTAGGCCTGTTTGATTCCCGTGTCTTCTGAATAATATTTAAACTGGGTTTTAAAAAAACCATATCCTGCTTTAACTAATAATGTGTCTCTCTCTCTCTCTCTCTCTCTCTCTCTCTCTCTCTCTCTCTCTCTCTCTCTATATATATATATATATATATATATATATATATATATATATATATATATATATATATATATATATATATATATATATATATATATATATATATATATATATATATATATATATAATTTTTATTTATTTTAATATAATAAAGCATTCCAGTGTCTCATGGCTTTTTTTAAATTTATTTATTTATTTTCCTTTCAAGGTTCATGTGCTGGGACATATCGTGATGCGCTGAAAATGGCCGTATCTATACTCATGTCAGCTCTGGTCTTCCCTGTCCTGGTCTGGGGTGGCTATACTTTCTTACCCTTTGATGCTCCTCTGCTGGATAACGCCCCTCTAAGATTGGTCTACACGCTGCGCTGTTCAGTCTTTGCAGTTATACCGATTGTTCTGGGTAAGGAGGAAGTTTTCTGTCAAGACATTGACTTGATCACTGGTGTGTGTGTGCGTGTGTGTTGTTGTTTTTTTTGTGTGTGTGTTTAATTTTTAATTCATACTTGTTGCCAGCACCTCTTTCCTGATGATGAAGAGACGATCTCTTGTATAGTGTTTACCAGGTGCTGTATGTCTCAGCCTTGTATTTGAGTTAGTGCTGATCTTCACTCTTTCAGGTATGTTGGTGCTGGGTGTGTCCCGTGTGCGCTACCGTTCTCTGAAACCTCATTGTGAGGGAGAGGTTGAAGAGGTGAACATCCACCGCCGCTACGTTGATGACTCCGTCTCACTCTTTCTGCTGTACTTCCTTCAGCTGGGTGTCATGGCTGCTTATCTGAACCAGAACCTTCTCAAACTGGTGCCTCTCCTCACTATCATCTTTGCCACTGGCAGGTAACATAATCCCTTTATCCTAATTAATGTATACTTTGCCGAAGATGTGAGGGTGCGCAATACCCATGACTTTTAGGATTTGTTTTAACTGAAGCTGCAACTGCTAAAATATTATTATTATTATTATTATTATTAATAATAATAATAATAATAATAATAATAATAATAATAATAATATAGATAAACAAACTAGTAACTAACATTCACATTGGGAAATGTCTCCTAAGAGAAAACTTCACCATATCAATGATTATATGCTCTGTCTTTGTTAAACAATTTATTATTTTTTAAAATCTCATATAACATAATATATTAGTTTTATATTAATGAGCTCATTCTATCATTTATGTTAGGGTCATAACAATTGACAGAGCCGTGCTTTAATAGAAAATTAATGAACACCTTCTGATTTGAGAATTATCTGCACTGTGGTATAAATCAGTGTAAGCAACACACATTCTCTCTTGAAAGATAAATGATTTGGGTGTGACACTGAAGCTCATGCCACATGTACGCTGCATAAAACTGCTGCACCCCCATTGAAATACACCTTCCCATTCCCTGTCCATTGGGTAACACTTCACAAGGTTGTAGTTGAATATGTCTAAATGGAAAATCCTTTAAGTCTGGGACTACAACGATACTAGATATTAGGAACTAGATTTATGTTTAAAGTAGATACAGAAGAAATGTGTAGCATACTCTCATCCTGTTGTTTGCTTTTCATGCATGACATGTCAGTGTGTGTGTGTCTGTGTAACTCATTCACTTGGCAGGCACACATAAACAGCAATGGCCTTCAACAGTGTTTGTGTAACCCACAGGCTGGTGTACTGGATTGCAGCAGCGTGGGGAAGCAGCTTGAGGGGTTTTGGGTTCGGGTTCTCCTTTTTGCCTATGCTGACCATGTTGGTGGCCAACTTGTACTTCATCTTCATGGCTGATTCTGCTGGCTCAATCTTTGCCCAGGATGACCAGGAACAACCCAACCCTCCTCCAGAGTACAGGAAGAGGCTGTGGGGATAGAGTGAGATCAGATACCCCAACAATGAGGGAGAGTTTCTTCAACTGTGCCTTTGTATATCTCTCATTTTTGCTAGCTATATAGAACACTGATCAAATGCTTACATACATGTAAAATGTAGTTTTGAGGCAAATACATATGAATTGTGCATGGAGCTCATGATGTGATTTTGCCATTTAGTTTAGAATGATTGTCACAAGATTCCACATCTGCAATTTGGCTTGACAGATTATATTGGATAAAGGGGTGAAGAGACTATATATGGTTGCCTTATTTAAGACGTGTAGTAAGAAGATACCCTACTGTGATAGATCAGTCTATGTTGTTAGTTATGTGAATAGTAGTGCTAATGAGTAAATTCCAGAGTGTAATCGAGCAATATTTAAATATTTAAAAGTGACAGCAGGTTGCTTAAAATAAATGGCCTATGAATGAAACAAAGGCAGATGTGGAAAGATTTATTTTCATAGACTACTTATTTTCTTTCTAATGCCAAAAGAACAGGCTGAATATTTCTTTTCTTGCTGAATGGAGTTTAAAAATATGTTGAAATAACCTTATAGCATGTTTTGTGTAGTTTGTATTTGTGTGAATTATACAGTCCCTGAAGTGGGTCCATTCATTCTTCATTAAAATGGTAGTAAGAGGGAGGTCTTCCAATCCTTATGGAAGCTTGGTATGGATTATTTGAATGTGTGTGAGGGGAGGGGGGTGATTGAAAGAAATGTCAAGGACAGAACAAATGTGTTAAAATGTCTTAAGTTTGAATGTTATTTTTGGATACTTTTGTATTAACTCTTGTAAATAAGATGATCAAATTTCCATTTATTTTCTCTGAAATCATGTCATTATATCCTAAGACACTCATAACAGAAGACTACATGCACAATGGGGGTTGCATATGATTTGAGTAGAGCACTACCAGGACAGTTTCCTTCAGAATTAGTGAAGTTTTCCATTTGCTTGTTTTATATAATGTAATCTAGCCTATAAAGGGTCCCCCTGCTCCATCACACTCATTCTCTGGCTGTTCTCACCAACCGAGAGATCCAGGTGGTCCTGTTAGTGTACACTTGTAGAACTATGGTTGCTATTCTTCCTTTCATTTCTGACTGGCAGGGTGGTTTCTTTCAGATGTAATGGAGGCTGTGTATCAAAATCATCACAAGGGTTTATAATACAATCGAATCGTGCACCCTGCTGGACAATAACAGCCAGGATTGATAAATAGTGCAAATATCAGACAGAATCACTCCGGTGAGGTGCAGCATTCTCAGTTTTACAAGTGTGAATGCTGTTGCCAGATGTAGAAAGTCTATTTATGGGTAGTGTGTGATGACTGTGTGATAACTAGTCGTTTTCTTTAATCCATCACAAAAGCTTGCATAGCCCATAAGATTCATGCCCATGAGCTGCACAGTTTGCCCATGTGTCATGGCTCTTCTTGTATTTGTCTTTCAGTGCTAGAGCTTCCACATGCAAAATCAGGAGCTCTGTCTGGTTTGTAACTAGCTGATGGGACTGTCCCCACACACAGCCCGGTGATCATGCCTAGTCCTTTCCCAAAACTGCTTTCTTGTGTGGGTTTATATATATATATAGTGTGTGTGTGTGTGTATATATGTATATGTGTATGTATTAATTTTTTTTTTTTTAAAGAAATGAGGCCTCCTATAGGCTAAGATCATGTTGCAGCATTATTACCAACATTGTTACCTATTATACTTGGCAAGGAAATAAGCAATTGGAAAACTCCACTAGTTTTTCTGAAGGAAACAGTCCAGTCAGTCTGGAACAAAAGTAAATACAACTGCACCTGCTCTCTTTTTGTTTTCTAGAAACCTTCCATTGACTGTTTCTATTTATTTTATTTTTTTATCTCTGCTGAATAATGTAGCAAAGAATGCACTGCATTATAGTTTACATGATTCATTTGTTCCCAGTGTAATTCTATATTATAATTCTGTATAAAATCCAGACAAAGAACAACATGTATAAAAATCTCTAAGTCTGTTGAGTTTAAGTTGTATTGTGTATTTCCTTTTCGCACTTATATACTGTGCACTAACCTTAATAAACTGGAAATAATATTTTTAGCTTGGCCTATGCTTCTGTAGATTTTCACAAGTGACTTTCTCACGTTTTCATGCTGCTACTGTCACTGTTTCCAACACAGCAAAGAATACTGCAACTATGACTGTGTTACCGGCATGGCCTTGATCCTGCAAAACGTGTTAAATTTGTCTATTTACTTTTGCACTAAAAGCATACAAACTTGACAAACATGATAGGAACCAATGCCAATACAGGGTTCTCAAATGACACTTAAATATTTAACATAAAACTATTGAAATAGTTTTGTACTAAGTGTTCTCACAATTTCACTACTTATATAGTCCTCATATTTAATATTTTATAGTCTGCTAATAAAAAGCTTCAATTTGAGGTCTGCAGGATTTTTGATGCAGCGTTACATTAACACTAAGTCTCTGCATTCTCACTCCAGTAAATGTTATCCAATATAATTTTATACCAATGCCGAGATTGTGTTGCATACTGTCTGCTATGCAAGTAAGTAATACTTTAATACATGGAATTATGTCATTTTCATTGGTTATATAAACGTTTGGATTGAGTCAAATCTCTGGCAGATGTGACTCAGATAAAAACAGTGATTCAAGATCTGAGACCATACACTCTGGAAGCTTGTCTTTTTCAGTAATCTTTCTAACAGTTTAATGGCCAGCCATCCTTCTTGCCTTTTGTCATGGCAATGTAACAATGCAATGACTACCACTGCATCTGGGAGATTCTTCCAGTGTGATAATGATCACAATCCAAATAATATCTGGTCACAGCTGGTCTCTTTCCAGTGATGGAAAGAGTAGAGGTCTGTTCATAATTTATGCACATTAGCAGATTAACTACAGTAAGTAACTGCACACCTCAAATGCACCTATAGGTTTACCTGAGTTAGGACTGATTTTTAATACAGCCTGCTGTATGCAACCAATTCTGTATACACTCACAGTCCACTTTATTAGGAACACCTGTAGACCTACTCATTCATGCAATTTTCTAAACAGGCAATCATGTGGCAGCAGCGCAATGCATAAAATCATGCAGATACGGGCCAGCAGCTTTGGTTAATGTTAGCATCTTTCATCAGTGATTCTGACTGTGGCATTATTGTTGGTATCAGTTGCGCTGGTGTGAATATTTGTATAACTGCTGATCTGGGATTTTCACACAACATTCTCTAGAGTTTACTCAGAATGGTGAAATAAAGAAAAAACATCCTGTGAGCGGCGGTTGTGCAGAGAGAAATCCCTTGTTGATGAGAGAGGTCAGCAGGGAATGGCCAGACTGGTTTGTACTGCCAGAAAGGCTACAAGAACTCAGATAACCAATCTGTACAATTGTGGTGAGCAGAAAAAGGTCTCAGAATGCACATGTCGAAACTTGAGGCAGATGGAATACAACAGCAGAAGGCCATGTCGGGTTCCACTTCTGTCAGCCAAGAACAGAAATCTGAGGCTGCAGTGGGCACAGACTCACCAAAACTGGACAGATGACGGCTGGTCATCTCGATTTCTGCTGAAGCACACAGATGGTAGAGTATGAATTTGGTGTCGACAGCATGACTCCATGGACCCAAACTGCCTTGTGTCACCAGGCTGGTGGAGGTGGTGTAATGTTGTGGGGAATGTTTTCTTGGCACAATTTGGGACTGTTAATACCAATCAATAATTGCTTGAATGCCACGGCCTGTTTGAGTATTGTTGCTGATCATGTGAATCCCTTCATGATCCCAATTTACCATCTTCTAATGGCTACTTCCAGCATGATAATGCACCATGTCACAAAGCAAAAGTCGTCTCACACTGGTTTCATGAACATGACAATGAGTTCAGTGTTCTTCAGTGGCCTTCCCAGTCACAGGATCTGAATCCAACAGAAAATGCACCTGAAAAATCTTCAGAAATTGTGTGATGCAATTATGTAAACATGGACCAGAATCTCAAAGGAATGTTTCCAACTAGCACTTGTAGAATCCATGCCACAAAGAATTGAGGCTGTCTTGAGAGCAAAGGGAGGTCCAACCCAGTATTAGTATTGTGTTCCAAATAAAGTGCTTGGTGAGTGACCATCAAATCACAACTATATAATAAATAAATAAATAAATAAATAAATAAATATACACAACTACTAAAGCAGCCAGAATCTTTGGCTGCTGAATAGTCAGTTGTGTACTTCCTGTCCGAATGATGCACCAAAAAGTAATTTATTTTGATTAATCATAGAAGGAGAGAAACTTAAGATGAAGCTATCACACAGCAAAAATCTGGAGAGTAAAATCAATCAAAGATCATGAAGACTGGCTTCTGCTGATGCATTTAGATAAGGCTTGGCTGTTCATGCACATCAAGATGCTGTGTGCACACTTATCTGGGCTGCGGTTAGATATTTAAAATTCAAACCCCGCACCTGTTCTGTTGATTTCAGACCCACTACATTTTGTAATGTGCATTGGTGTAAACACCATCTTGTTCAAACGTGTACAATCAGGGTTCCTGCATACTTAAGAGTTAGATGCTTAATTTGAACTGTACAATTCTGGAAAGCAGGTGCAAACATTTCAAAAGGACTTTTTAATCACAGTGGTGGGAGGTAGTCAGCGTGAAATTTAGAAGAGAAAGGCTGAAGGGGGGAAAAAAATTGTTTTATCACCAGTAGCAAATGAAAAGTAACAACCCGAACCTCAGCAGTTAATTATGGAGTGAAGCATCAGAGTGCATATACACATTGACAAACGTAAAACACATATCTAAAGGCATGTTTAATTATTCCTCACACAGGGCTTGAAAGCAAAGAGCCAAGTAAATCTTTACATAAGCAAGGCCTAATGGTAGAATAAAAGCCAGAGAATGTGTTTAAGAGGTCAAGTCTATCAGAAATCACTGTTAACTATTTTAGACATCCATCTTGGTGATCTCCTGACCCCCTTGCTTTCTTCACTTCTTTTTACTCAGCTCCCTGTCCTCCCCCTGTTTTCTCCTCTCCCTTCTTCTTGTGCCCAGACACGATGTCGTCGATGCGCAGGAGTAGGATGGCAGTCTGCAAAGACAAGAGTACAGCTCATTAACGGTGGAGAAGAAAATAGGAAAAAGCAGTGTCAGAGGACTGTGGAAAAAGAAGATCATTAAACATGAAAATGGGTGATACTGTAGGCTGGAAAACATTTACAGTAAGTTATACATTTTTATATTAAAAACATTTACAAGAGAACCAGTTTAAATAGGTCAATAAATGGTCAAATTGAAATAAATAAATGAGGTTATTCTTTTCCATTAGGACTGCCAAAATGAATTTCACTATTTGAACTGTATTAAAATATTCAAAAATATGCACATTTTGCAAATTGAAATGCAAATAAATGTGATTTTAAAAAATCCCCTTGTACTTTTAGTTACTTAATACTTCTCTACTGAAATGAGTTTCCTAAACATTTTAATCCCTGTGTCACTTGGTCTAGGATTAAAAGGGCTAATTTAGATTTATTAGACAACATGCCCTTGACATTAGATGGGCGCATATAACTTACAACACACACTTATCACAAGTTGGATCTCAAATAGTTTTCAACTGAGCATGTAGGTACCAATGCCTTAATGTTATACCCTATGTAGTGAGCATTTATTGTTAAGGCCGTTTCTGGATTTGGCCTCAGTGGAAATTCCAGTTTAAAAAAAAATAATAAAATAATTATTATAGGTCATTTAAATTTTGGATTAAAGGAATACTCCTTCCTGGTGACTTTCTTTGCTTTTATGACATAAGCACTGCATAGTGCTACCGCTAATGTGCTCTCCATCAGTGGCAGTATATAAAAAAAATAAATACTCATGCCCTAGCTGGTTTGTTTTCATCACTCATGTTTAACATTGCTAACATTTTTTCAATAACATTATAATAATAATAATATTATCATTATTATTATTATTATTATTATTATTATTATAAGTGTAATTATGACATTTTATGCATTAGTGCTGAATCTTAAGAGAGTGCTGCAATGCATTTAAAAGTTGAGTATTTTCCTATTTTCCTAGACTCATATACACAGCAGAATGAGAGAAGAGACATATGCTTTAAGAGTGTATACCTCTACTGCTGTCTTGTATGTCTGGGCTTTGACAGCCAGTGGCTCCAAGATTTCCAGCTCACCCATGTCCGCCAGAGTGCCCGTCTCTCCGTTAACACCCCATGAGGTGTTGCCCTCTTGAGTGTGCTTTGCCTGGAGGAGTACAGGAGTTTCAATTTAACACTTAAAATGTGGAAACCAGCTAGCATGCCACAGTCACACAGAATGAGAGAATAGAAGAAAAAAAGAAAAGTTATTTACATGCAGATATCCTTGAGTAACACATGCACATACTGTATGTGGTCAGAAAATAAAACTTGCTTAGATACAAACATGCACACAATTCACTCACTTACCCTAAGGGACGTGAGCACACGGATGGTGGAGGCTCCACAGTTCTGGATGAGAGTGCGGGGGATGACCTCAAGGGCCTGAGCCACGGCACGGTACGGCCACTGCTCGACGCCAGTGAGGGCTCGTGAGCGCTCCATCAGCTTGCGAGACACAGCCATCTCTACAGCACCACCACCTGGCAGCAGACATGGCTCCAGCAGCACGTTACGGCACACCTGCATTGCGTCCTGCAGGTTACGCTCCACCTCCTGGGACACAAAGCACACGCATTTCAGAACATCACGACTCAAAGGGGAGCCAATCAAATTTGATGCATCGCCAGTTCATGAATTCTTTAGTGAAAATGCCTTGTCTAATGTCTCTCACCGCCAGGATCTCTTTGCTGGCTCCTCTCAGCAGGATAGTGCAAGCTTTGGGGTCTTTGCACTCAGTGACAAAGGTGAAATACTCATCACCGATTTTCTTCACCTCAAACAGGCCTGCCCCTGTTCCCACATCTTCCTCACGTAACTCATCTGTCCTGCTGGCAATGCGTGCTCCGCAGGCTCTGAGGGACAGAGGAAAAACTGTTGAATGATGCCAATTCATAACAGAAAATCCTAATAACAAATAAGAGGCGGGGGTAGGGGGGACTACTGTAATTCCAGTCTTACCTGGCAATGCGGTTGTTGTCTGTTTTACGGACACGACGGATCGCAGTGATGTTGGCTTTCATCAGATAGTGCTGAGCAAGATCTAAGGTGGGAAAGAGATTTAGGAGGAATCGATCACATCAAAGTGCTAGTACTGTGGATCACAGCATGTAAGAGTTCTGTGTATGTGAGCTGCAGAACATGTGCGTGTTTGTGTGTGTACCAGAGACTCCCTTCTCAGTAAAGACCAGGTCAGGTTTGATGCGGATAATATCTTCACAGATCTGCTGGATGTACTCTTCCTCCATCTGCAGGATTCTGGAAAAGTCTTCCTCGCGAGTAATTTCTATGTCCGTCTGGAGAGAGTGAAAAATGTTCCGTAAAGTTTGGCGGAGTTGCACAAGGCTGGAAATGTGAGTGTATATTATTTTGCTCCTATGGTTTACCTGGCTCTCACCCTTCTTGTACTCTAGGGAGCAGTCCAGGAGCACAATACGAGGGTTTTTGATGAGACGCCGCATGCGGGGGTGCGTTACATCTTTATTGAGCATCACTCCCTTCAGCACATACGAGTCTTCAATGAACCCACCAGGCACCTACACACAGCCAAACAAGCCTTTGAATTAGCTTATTTCCTGTATTTTATGCTGAATCACTATACTGGCACAAAGCCCACACTCTATAGTAGCATTGTTCACATAAGTCTAAGGATCCCAATATAAATGTTGTTTCCTGATTGTAGTCATTTCCACCTGCAAATATTTTCTTTTTTCTTTAAACCCCCGCCGCAAACAAACATCAAAACAATGATTATATCGTATGCTACATTTCATATGAGGATTTTATTTATTTTTTTTACCATATTTGCTCAACTTTATTTGTTGATCAAAATGTCTATGCAGAAATCTATACATATTTTTGGCTTCAAATTGAGAATCATGAATCTTTGACCAATTTTGTAAAGAACAATATGTATATTTATGAAACTTTTACATCATGGTAGCTGTGTCCCCCTAGTGGATGCAGCTGACTGCATCCACTAGGGGGACACAGTGGATTATTTAGAACGGCAGTCGTTATTTAGAACGACTGCCGTTCTAAATAACATTTCCCAGCATATAAGCATAAGAAAGCACAACCCAGGCAATTACAGCAATTTGAGATATTTAAGAATTCAAACAGTATTCTTCAATGTTTGTTTTTCTGACTTGCTTCTTATCCTACTAAAAGCGAAATCCTGTGTGACCCCTACCTTTTCCACCTTGGCATACTTTTTAATATCAATTTCTTTGCGACCGTTCTCCTCCAGCTCCACGGTGCGCACTGCATCCAGCGCAATGTTACAAGCCATGCTTGACCAGCGACTCAGTGCCTTGGTGTTGATGGCCGAGTTGATGACCTTCAGCATCATGTCCCGATCATTTGGGTCGACTGGAGTGCTGTGGGGCAAAAAGAACAGCTTACTGAACACGTCATCATACAAATCCTGGGTGCGAATGCGAATCATGTGGCTTGACATTTGTGATTTCATGCAGGCAAACGAATATGAATGAAAAATCCCTCCAACACTTTCAGCAGACTGAGTGAACTGAGCATGTGTGGAAAGAGACACTACCTGATCTCTTTGAGGATGTTGAGCATGTCATCCAGAGCCTGCCTGTAAGCACTGATTACCACAGTGGGATGCATCTGCTGCTCCAGAAACTGCTCCGCCACTGACAGCATCTCTCCAGCTACACACGAATACAGATTCTTATTATACTGTGACCACTGATATCTGGTCTGTACAGGATTTCACAGAGCCTTTTTTTGTGATAGTTGAGGCCAAAAATGCTTGATTTTTATGCAAATTTTTTCAAAAATAGCTATTGCAAGAATTTGTTTTGCAGAGATGTTTGTACACCCCAATTCCAACAAAGTTGGGACTCTGTGTAAAATGTAAATAAAAACAGAAATGCAATGATTTGCAAATCTCATAAACCAGTATGTTATTCACAATAGAACATATCAAATGTTTAAACTGAGAAAAATGTACCATCTTAAAGAAACACACATCTCAAAGTTGGGACGGGGCAACAAAAGGCTGGAAAAGTAAGTGTTACTAAAAAAAGAAAGAGCTGGAGGTTAACTGGCAACAGGTCAGTAACATGATGGGTATAAAAAGAGTATCTTAAGAGATGCAGAGTCTCTCAAGAGATGAATCAAAATTTGAAATTCGTTTTGGAAACATGGACACCACCTCCTCTAAACTCAAGAGGACTAAAGTGGAGAAGGACCATCTGGCTTTTTATCGGTGCTCAGTTCAAAAGCCTGCACCTCTGATGGTATGGGGGTGCATTAGTGCCTATGGAGTGGGCAGCTTGCACATCTGGAAAGGCACCATCAATGCTGATAGTTATATATAGGTTTAAGAGCAACATATGCTTCCATCCAGAATCCATCCCATCTTTACTTCTGAGAGATTCTGCCTCTCTAAGATACTTTTTATACCCAATCATGTTACTGACCTGTTGCCAATTAACCTCCAGCTGTTTCTTTTTAGTAACGCTTACTTTTCCAGCCTGTTGCTTCCTCTTCTGAGATATATTGCTGCCATCAAATTCAAAATTACCTTATTTTTTTCTTAAAATGGTACATTTCCTCAGTTTAAACATTTGATATGTTTTCTATGTTCTATTGTGAATAACATATGGGTTTATGAGATTTGCAAATCATTGCATTCTGTTTTTATTTACATTTTACGACAGCATCCCCACTTTTTGGGAATTGGGGTTGTATGTAAATGAGACCTTTTAGCAGTACTTATGTTCAATGTACATGAAACAAAGTGTTTTGGCTGAATACACGTTGTGATGAAGTCACATGATGCATCTTGGCCCAAATCTGCAGAAGATCTAGGGTAATTTTTGACAAGAGAGTAGGAAAAAAAAACAAACAAAAAAAAACATTCAAGCTCCTCCAAATATTGTGGAGTTCATCTGATTTTGCGTTAATTTCTGCGATTGCAAAATCCTGGAGGGACTGACTCCAAACAGTACTTTCAACTACTTTCAAATTTAAGAAACTGTGAAATATTCCCAAATCAACAAAGTGGTAGAGAGTTTAGAGAGATCATAGATGATACAGATGGAAGAAAAGCCCACTCACCCAAGATAATGACAGAAGTGGTGCCATCTCCCACCTCCTCATCCTGAGTGCGGCTGATCTCAATCATGGACTTGGCAGCAGGGTGCTGCACTTGAATCTGCAGGGAAAAATCAGTGGTGAATAAAGCCATCAACCAAAACACACCCAGAACGCACAATGATCAGTCAGACTTCTAGAAATGTTTTAGTACCTCTCTCAGAATGGCATTGCCATCATTGGTCATGACAATTCCTCCCATAGGGTCCAGCAACATCTGCTCAAAAAAAGAAAAAAAGGCAATATGATTAAAGCCCATTATCACTTATCAACAACAGTCTTTAGTGATGTGATCATAACTGGACAGACAATGTGAATAATTGATCACATGGTCCTTCGATGCGGTCCACATTGATACACTGGACTCCATTTAGACCTGTCCATTTGAGATCAGATCAGAGATGGGTGGATGGATGGATGATAAATCAGTCCATACAGGATTTCACAGAGGTTTTTTTTTATGATTCCAAAAATGCTTGTTTTGCTGAGGCTTTTCAAAAGGGTTTTTTTTTTTGTTCTGCTGAAAACTTCTTGAATTGGCGAAATTGCATTAAATTGTTTTTCGCAGTGATATTTGATGGTAAATGAGACCTTTTATCTGTACTCATTCTCAATGCATGTGAATCGAAGGGGACTTTGGCAGATGAGGTCACGTGACGCGTCTTGGTCCAAATATGCTGCAAATCCGGAAAACTGCAAGCTATTGCAATTATCACGGCGTTTCCTTGATTGTGTGTTCATTTCTGTGATCACAAAATCCGGGAGGGACTGGATAATGCCTTAGTTCTAAGCATAAAACCTTTGTAATGGGTCAGGGGTGCAGTGACGTGTCTGATTTTTGAAGGCAACTGGGCATTTCTATTCAGCTAGTAATAGTAATGTGGAAGGGTGTGGCCCCCAGTTATAATTCAACACCAAAATCAACTGAATTACAGCTGATGCTGAGGCCAAGTGAAAAGCATTCGTCGTTACACACCTTCATCATAGCTCTTGGTCCCAGACATGTCCTGATTACGTCTGCGATGGTCTGAAAAACAAAAGAAAATATCTTAGTCAATTTAATACAAATACAGGTTTGTAAACCAAGGCTGCACGAGTCCATTATAAATAAATGACTTACCTTAGCTGCATTAATATTTCCTAGCTGGACCTTCCTGCCAGATTCTCTTTTCATATTCTGGCCTAAAATAAAGATGAATGTTGTAAGTATAACAGAAACAGCTGCATGTTCTTTGAGACTGTAACCAGCTGGGCGGGTCGCTGAAACTAATCCATCATTCATACGCAGTTGCGAATGACTGGCTTTATGGCTAACTAGACTTGAGTAATATCACCCCCAACTAACTAGCAACTCTAGCTACAGTTCCCTATAACAGAATATACTGCCTTGTAATGGTTCATTCGGTAACTAGGAAATGACTGTAAGCGACAGATTACAACATTAGCTAATGTTCTGGAAGCACAGCAAGACCAGCATGCTAATTATCCTCCTCTTTCCCATTCACAGAAATAATCATTCACGTTATATATAGAAAGACAGATAGACAGTCACAGACTGACAAGGAAGCTAAGCTAAGCGCCGTATAAGCTAGTTAGCCGGTGACCAAGCTAGGCCCATGCCATGCCCGTTAGCCTGTTAGCATCATATCAATTACTAGGAGAATAGTCTTAGAAACGGCCATTTTGAGTTGACTGGGGTGCCGTTTATACAGCAGCCTTCAAGTACTTGTTCAAACACATAGAAATAAAAAAAAAATCTCACTAAGCACGAGAACCGGTCTCCCCATCATGTTTGCGGCGTGGTTCGTTAACCGGCACAGAGATCCGCACGCAGTGTGGCGAAGAAAGGAAGACTGAGGCGTGGCCGGAGACTCACTGAAGCTGTCCACCAATGAACGATCAAGAAATTATGATAGACATTATTTTTTGCCAATCACCGCAACGATTTCGTCGTTATAGAGGAGATAGAGCGGATCCAAGCGTGAGAATGACTCGTGTTGGGGCGGGCTTTAGCTGAACGTGCCAGAAATTTCCTTCTGTTGAACTTGCCGCGACTAACGGTCCATATATTGGCATAAAGTCGGTTTGACGTCGGACGTTCGATATTCGCGGATATGCGGAAATTAAGGGACCGTCTCTAAAGTTACATACGACATTGTTAAACACCATTCTAACTTCAATAGCATTTGAAGGGATTGACTTACAGTCGCATAACCAACTGGAAAGTGTTCATGTAGGTGTCAGATATAACACACACCTTTTAGATATTTAACAAAATTAACTATTAAGTCATATATAAAAATTGCCATATATTTAATTACTGCATGGGCTCATACACAAAATATACCATCATTTAAAGCTCAATAGCATTTGAACGGATTGTACATGTTTAGATTGTGGATGGGAGCCAAAGGAATTCGAAATTATTTACATAGGCAGCACTTTCAGTCAACCTTTTGAGCCCTTTTGAACTGCTACTCTGACATAGAAAGGCATGCCACATGAAACCACTTCTTGCAGCAGTGACATTCAATTTGAAAAAAGATAATATAATCTTACCAAATTGCTCAGTAATCGATTAGTTTCTCTTTCATTCACTCACTCTCTTACACACACAACATACACTTGTAAACAAAATGGTGTTCCCATAAAAAATGTTATAATCATTGCTACATTACCCACCCAAAATGTTTTTGCACCACCATCCAGGGGTTTTGAGGCAGCACATAATGAGCAGTAATGTCCCCTCTTGAATACTGAAAACATGCAGTTATATGTTAGCTCTGTTGGCAAATGGTACACACTGTAAATAGCATTACCATATGTTTACTACTTAATATGATGTTACAAAATGTGTGGTTTTTCTGTGATAAAAATCTATACTTTATAACATAGTCTAAATGATAGGCGTTATTGTACAAGTAATAAATTACCTGAGGCTTTCAGAAGTTCCTCTGCCATTGTCAGTCGCAGATGTTCCATGTGATCCTTGGATGAGTTTATAGTCAAATGGCAAGGGATATTTGGAAAAGCACCAACAACTACTTTTTCCATGTACATAAGACAAGATGAGTTAATGTTTTTTTTTTATTGTCCAGGGGAGATTGTTTCACCACAGCAGCCATACATACAAACAAACAATCAAACAAAACACATGCATCTAAATCCATGAATCACATTTAGTACACTATTTGCATAAACTACATTGAACAAACATCGAAGAGCCTGAGCCTCCACACAAAGTAGAATTTGCTCTGACCCTTCCTCTGTGTAGCCTCAATTTACCCACTCCATTCTGGTTTGTTGTCTAGGTACACTCCAGAGTTCTTATAAGACTGAACTAAATCAACATACTGCTCCACAAATTTATAAGAACTGTGTCAGAGTTTATTATAAGATAAACTCTTTGTTTTTCTTTATGTCGTACAATTTACTGAGAAAATCCAACCTGCATGACAAACACTCCACAGATGTACCAGTCCTGTTGTGTGGAATGGTTAATTTGTCCTCCATTCCATTTTATGTCCACCCAGTCACATTTACTGAGACAGCTTCTTCTCATCTTGAAGTACTCTCTAGGCAGTGTAAATAAATAAAATCATGAACATACTTCATGTAAATAACCTATTTATTTGTTAATTCATTGTTGAGTCTAAGTGCAGAGAAAGGTGACAAATCAATTGCTTCTCACCTATAGTGAATTGTTCGTTTCCCAGCTCATAGGGTATTTCACCCATCACACCCCCACTCTTCTATCCTATATTGCCTTGTCAATTTTCTACTATCCCCACCTCAATAAAAAAAAGGCCCCAAAACCAATAAAAACACACTCTTTACAGGCCATATAAATATAATTATATTATTAGAAAGGCAACATTATCCATTTTCCTTAATGCATAAAACACAAAATGTGTGGAAAAAAAGTGTGCTAAGCAAATCAAAATGATTGACAGGATAACATTAAGCATTAAAATATTATTGCCTACTAATTTCCTATATACAGTATACAGTATAATTTCCTATATACTATATGCATCCGGAAAGTATTCACAGCGCTTCACTTTTTCCACATTTTGTTATGTTACAGCCTTATTCCAAAATGGATTAAATTCATTATTTTCCTCAAAATTCTACAAACAATACCCCATAATGACAGTGTGAAAGAAGTTTGTTTGAAATTTTTGCATATTTGATGCTACAAGCTCGGCACACCTATTTTTGGGCAGTTTCTCCCATTCTTCTTTGCAGGACCTCTCAAGCACACTTGAAGTATAACACTCGCTGTGTAGTGATCTAGTATAAAAATCCTGTGTCCCTGGTCTCTGTTACTCACCACAATTTGAAAATAGCATTGGATTGTCTAAAAACAAAAGATAATTTATTTTTTTTAAAATTAAATATCAAAAATCTAAAAAGGTGTGCGTGATACCTGACAGCTAGATGAACACTTTACAGTTGGTTGTGTGACTGTAAGTCAATCCCTTCAAATGCTATTGAGCTTTAAATTATGGTATACTTTGTGTATGAGTCCATTCTGTAATGAAATACATGGCAAAATTTACAGTATCTCACAAAAGTGAGTACACCCCCCACATTTTTGTAAATATTTGATTATATCTTTTCATGTGACAACACTGAAGAAATGACACTTTGCTACAATGTAAAGTAGTGAGTGTACAGCTTGTGTAACAGTGTAAATTTACTGTCCCCTCAAAATAACTCAACACACAGCCATTAATGTCTAAACCGCTGGCAACAAAAGTGAGTACACCCCTAAGTGAAATATATATATATATATATATATATATATATAAAAAATGTATTATACATACACCCGCACACACGTCCATTCTCTATACCGTTTATCCTACACAGGGTTGCAGGGAGCTTGGAGCCTATCCCAGGGGACTCTTTGGATGTGGTACCAAAACCTTCGCAGGACACAATCGCACACACATGTCTGGGGAGGAAACCGGACTACCTGGGGGAAACCTCTGAAGCACGGGGAGCACCTCTGAGAGGCAACAGTGCTAACTAAGCCACCATGCCCCCTACATAATTAGAATTATCTTAACTGATGTTTTTGGATTTAAACTAGCAAACACATTAAAATGAACACATTAGTGAAGTGCTCAGCGTAAAGAAAAGGACATTTAACTGTTGGCTACTTGTTCATCTAGAGAAGGGTTAAACAATAAACAGTATATTTGTTCATTAACTTTGACAATGACCTTTTCAATACGGATATCATGGAAGACCACACCATGAAAATGAGCAGTCTTATAAACCATATCCAAATAGAACATTGGCCTTTTGTTCAATGCAAAAGTTGAAAAATAATTTAAAAAAATAAATAAAAATAAAAAAGAAGAAAATAAATTGGTCAAATGAATGCAGGACAGCATTTACCTGTAACACATTACATATTCACCAAATTCCGTTAATATAATTTAGGGCATTCCACAGTGGCAATGTGGTCACAATATGCTGGTTTTGTCCATATTCCTTAGTCTTCACCTAGACAAATATATATATATATATATATATATATATATATATATATATATATATATATATATATATATATATATACACACACACACACACACACAATTAAAAAAAAAATGTTTAAGTGTTAGGCATTTCCTTGAATATGCACAATACAAAGAAAATTGTGGCCTCCAACAATAACAAACTTTATAATAAAAACTGCAAAAATACAGGTTCAACCTATTATATGTGTAATCCACATGTGCAGTAGTGGAGAAGCTTCATGTAACCCATTTGGTAATTTGGACAGGTATCAATATTATAAAAAACAAAACATTGCTAAATTGGGGACAAAATAACACGTGTTGTCTTTTTGTCCACAGTGTCAACAGATATCATCTGCTGGACTTTTCTCACTGTCAGGTCAAATTCATAGGTCATCCCTTAGATTGCCAAAGACCAGTGGATTTGTAGCTTCCTTCTTCAGGTAGCTGATGAAGTCACTGACCTCACGTCCACCCTAAAGGAAGAAATATTGACACATAAAATACAACTTCAACTGATGTGAAACTCCTCCTGCTGATGATGATGATGATGATTATGATCTCTTCATTATACGGACCCTTAAGTAGCACAGTCTAGAAATCTCCACAGCTGCATCAATGAATTGTAAATTAAGTAATGATGTTTATGAAGCAAGATATTTAAATGTTTCTAAAAGAAAATGCTCATAAAATATAAAATCTTAAACAGGAACTCCTAGTTATACAAGTTATATACACATTCCTAAAAGACTGAAATCAGAATAAAATGCTTCTCCAGCTTAGCAGTGGAACAAACTGTGTGGATTATTAACTGTATGTTGACTGCTCTTTCAGATGTTTAATTCTTTATAAATTTTGTACCTCATAACGCCTTGGCTGGTCTTTTTGTCCAGCAGGAGCAAAGTAAATTGTTGGGAAGCTAAAGCACAAAAGTGATATCCAAATTCAGTATAATGTAACAACACAAACGAGAAATTATGTAAAGTTTAAGAACTTGTTCTTAAAGTTCAAACACAAAGATTTCAGCTTTACCCTTGTACATCATAATCTGGAGGAATATCATTGGCAGTGGCATCCATCTTAGCAACAACAATGTGGGAATCACCAGACAACTGAAACATTTGATGATAAAGAATATTATACGGAGATCAGTGAGCACCTGACATACAGTGACATACAGTCTCGGAATTTCCCATACCTTCTCTCCAAGCTCAGTATATGTAGGCTCCAGATTTTTACAATGGCTGCACCATGGAGCAAAAAACTCTACGAGTACATCCTTCTCTGGATTGTTCACAATCTCGTCAAAAGTGTCAGCCACCACAACCTGTGTTAAGGAAATCCTAATGACTTGACTTGACTGGAAACCAAAACATTTTAAATTAAATCACGAGCAACAGAACATTAATAATCAAATGTGCAAGAGCTCAGTGTACACAACCTTGACAGGACCATCATTTGTTTCTGGTACAGGCTCAGATTTAATGTATTTCTTTAAGTGATCGGCAAAATAATCCTCCAGGAACCTTTCCAAAGATTTACCATCTCTCCTACGACAAAAGAGCAGTAAATTTTTTTAAAAAAAGTCACAAACATGAGCACAGTAAACGCAATAGCATCTCACTAGCTCAACAATGCCTCCTGGTGGCTGAAGAGCGCAAAATAGCATACTCGTCTTCACTATTAGCTCTTCAGTTCAGTCATGGGGAACAACTGAATCAGCTCCAAATCAGCTTGACAGTTTGCTGATTGAGGCATCTTTTGTTAAAGCAGTGGAATCACTAAAATGTGCAAAACATGGGGTCCCTAGAACTGAAACTGCAAAACATGAAGTGCTTTCTATTACAATTGTCAAGAGAAAGGGAATAACTATACTTATCTTTTGATCAGGTTCTGTAATCCTAATTATCATACTTTTAAGGCAACTTACGTGAACTCCTCCCGCATGATGTACTTGTGTCCTGCTCTGGTCCGGATAGTAATAAGGGGCATCTCTCCTCCATCAGACAACTGCAGTCCAAACTCCTCCGCCAGCTCCTCCTGAAACTCTTCCTGGTCAGCCACAGCAAAACTCAGCCCACGAGACAGGAACTGAGTCGCCACCTTCATCACCCTGAAAAGAAGAACAAAGTTAAATTTTGTACTAATAAACCAAAAAAAACAAAAAACAATAATTTAGGTTTTTATAAGTAAAAAAATCTTACAGAGCTTTAAACACACACTGTAGCACAAACCGGCACACTTCACCTGTTTCTCCAATAATTTGTACCCTTTGGATTCCGCACATAATCAACATCATAATAGGCTGTAAGCAGATCTCTGGATCTCAGACTGTCTCTGTTCTCAGAGGTCAGGTGAGGACAAAGGCCAAAACTGAAGGAGAAAAAAAGACAACAATCTGAAACTCTGAAAAAGTTGAGAGTGGGAAATTGATGTGGATGAGTCAATCACATACAGATATAGGTGACATTCTTAACATTTTATTTAAATAAAGTAAATTAGAGTGTTGTTTTGATTACTCAAAAGGTTCTCTCAATGTTTGATACTCTGTGCAACTGAAAAAAGCAAAGCAAAATGCAATAAATGTGGACTGGCACAAGAGCAGGAACAGACATGTTGTCCATGAGAAATGTGCGTAACGTAGAGGTTGAGACAGAATCAGAAAACTTCAGCACACTATCCTCAAACACGTTGCTCATGTGTGGAGGCCGAAAAAGCAGGACGCACCTTGAGAGATTTAAGAAAACATACCAAAAAGCATTATCATCACCACAAAGATCAGTTTACATTTTTTCAGTCTATGCTCATGTTCCATTTTAAAGCCATATACAACATACTCTCTGTCCACGCCATGTTTTAGTCCTATTCCCAGGTCTGTAGCGTGGGCAAATCGATAGCTGTCCCTCAAAGCACTGGCGGCCTTCAGAAACGCAGCAAGCTCCAGATGATCACTTCCTGAGAAAAAGCCTGGAATACAAAGCACACTCCTTTCAACTTCACTGAAATCTATAAGTGGCAGAGTCTACATTCTCCTTAGAGGTTTAAATGGCTGTTGTATCGGGTAGCAGGGGAATTACTGAAGCGTGCTGGTTCCTACTGGTCAATTATTGATGCTAATACTATTTATCTACTATTACTATATACTATAACTAGAATATGAATTTAATTTAGAGCACCGCAGTATTCCCAGGAATTACTTCTGGACATAGTGGTAGGCAAGATGCCATAGGAGCTCCATTTTACATTTAGTCATAAAAATTAAACGTAGATCACTGAGCCAATCAATTCAACATACTGACTGCAGTGTCACATTGCCAGCCATCTGACATATGAATGCATAGACTAAACCATTGCTGTCAGAACTTTAATTGTTTTATTTATTTCTCCAATAACACAATCTGGATAATAACATGATAAGAACTCACCTACAACACTGGCATCAAAACCATTTATGAAAGCATCCAAATCAGCTTCACTGTGTAGAGCTATAGAGCTTGGGCCAGACTGCTTCTTCATATAGCTCACAATGCCATCTATGAAGATCACCATTATCATCAAATATCATCAAAAGCATGAACACATAACCAAAGAGTAAAAAAAAAAAGCACTTGATATGGATTTATATTCACATTAAAAATACACACCTGCTGTCCGAGGACCATCGTATGAAGAGGCCACCTCGCCATTTCGAAAGATTTTTAGAGTGGGATACCCATTCACCCCAAACTTCATACATGTCTCAGAGTTTGCAGTGCAGTCGACCTAATCAGAAAAAAAGGATCTAACTATGCACATTGTGACAGGCCCACTGTATAGAACGGGCAAACTTTTGAGACTGTTTGAGAAGGTAAAGACACATGACTGGTGGGAGCTGCTTTAAATGAAATATTTCTACACTCAATAAACCCCAGCTAAAAACAAATGTGAACTTAAACTTCCAAGCAGAACTTGATCTGAGTAAGTACAAAGTTCCATGATCAAGTCTGGACATGTGCTTTAAAAAGATTATTGCTGTTCGTGACTTGCACCTGTGCTTACCTTTGCTAGAGGTACTGTGCCCTTTAGCCTGGTAGCAGCAGCTTCATATTCAGGAGCTAACCTCTTACAGTGACCACACCTGTGAGTGCAGCAGTGAGAATGAAACACTTTTAGCGTTCAAGTTTCAAGAGAAAACAATTAGAAAGGGTTCATGGAGTCAAGCATTAACAGTGTGAACCTACATCTCATGAACATACATTTCTCATCCTCGATGCCGGATTAACCATATATGGTATTGGGCAAGTGCCCTGGGGTCCCAAATGATTAAGGTAATCTTTAAAATATTTGCCATATTTTCTATATTACATATAAAATTTACTGGAAGAGATGCAATTTACTGGAACATATACAAAATTAACAGTTAATACAAAAAAAATTATATATATCAAGAGAGAGAAAGAGAGAAAGTGTAAGTTTCGCTGCTGTGCGTCTCTGTGGTGCTGAATTCAGATGTTGATATGGGTGCTTGCAATAGTCTTTCATGGGTTTTCCTTATTTGGTATATTTGTGCTATGATTTTTTAAAGATATACTCTAATGGTTTTGCATGTAGTCCTCAAAAAGGCCATTTATGATGGAAACAATGATATTTAATGACATGTTGCATTGGCATGTGAGTCACATTTGAGCATCAGTGCTGGAATAGCATTTGTAGACCCATGTCTATCTATGGTGGCAGTTTTTTTTTTTGTTGTTGTTTTGTTTGGGTCTTACATTTTTTCAGTAGTACTTTAGGTATAAATTCATGTAAATCATGTAAATCGAGGTCTGTGATTTAAAGAAAATGTGTTAAAGTGGTGGAAATCACAACCCACACTTATTAAAAGTTATATTTAATATTGAACTTTTATAGTTATCTGCTTTCTTGCCTGGTCACTGAAATTAAAAGGGTTTAATCCAAACCTCTGTTCAAAACCAAAACGGGCTATAAAATAATGTCAATTTGAACCAATTCAGTTCAGTCTGTGAAAGGAAGGAGAAAAATAAAAAAAGGTCTACACATCCAATAAACAACCTAAATATTATTGTACATATACACACATGAATAATGAGCAAAATATTTGAATAGTTAAGAAAATAAATCTGTATTGAGGGGGTCAGTTAAAGGGGGCCCTGGGTACAAACACTCAGAACCCCTGCTCCAACTTCACTGTCCTGGTGATGCTCAAGAAGCTAACCCTGCGCATCAGGATCCAGTTTCCAATTTCAGAAAACCAAAGGAGGAATTTATATGTTAAAAGCTCTTACAAATTAGGCAGCTTACTAATATTTATATTTTAGCTGAAGAAAATTGTTATTTCCATTTAATGGTCAATAAATTCGTATAGAGTACATTAGGTGCATACTTCTTCTTCTTATTATTATTATTAATAATAATAATAATAATAATATACTCATGAAAGTCGTTGCAAACTCCCATGGATGTAAAATGAGCGTTCTTCCACAGCGACCCCTTCACCGATAAGAACAAACACGAAACACAGGGTTACCAGACTACGGCTACTGAGCAACACAAAGGCATGCTTGCACTGCGAAAACAGTCTCGTTTTAACGACATTTCCAAGCTGTGTAGCCATAAGGTGAACTTTAAGAAACCTAGCGTACCACGGAGCGAAGAACTCCACGAGCAGGGTCTCATGCTCGGCTACACGCCGCTCAAAATCGGCGTCTTCGAGCTCGAGCACGTCGCCGCTTCCCTCCGCGATCACCCCCACTGTGTGTAGGACACCGAGGCAAAGAAGAGCGGTATATGACAAACGCATGTTAACAATAAATAATGTCGACAGGACAATTTCTTAAATGGAGCCAACGCTACAAACTTCCTATTGGACGATATGACCAATCCAGCGCGAGCGAGTTCAGCGTTACTGAGTTTACAGAGCAGGTCGCTGATTGGCTGAGAGGCACGAGAGCTTGAAGACCGTGTTTGGGAAGAAGCACCAACCCTCTTTATCTCATAGCTGCTTACTATATACAGCGCTACACGAACACAGGTGCAATCAAAATTACTCAGCCTTCCATTTGAAGAAGGCGGTTGGAAGAATATTATTGAACTGGAGGCCATTGCTCATGAGGAATGGGATAAGATTCCTCAGGAACGCTGCAAGAAGCTGTACATCTCGCTTGCAGCAGGTCATAACAGAAAAAGGGTGCTCTACTAAGTACTAAAGATGCTTGAAATGAAGGGGTTGCATCATTTTGAAACTGGAGAAGTCATTATAAGAAGACATTTTCAGTTGAATTTGGGGAAACCTCTTGAAGCATTCGTTGTGTTTAACTATTTCAATTGCTTTTGTTTGATTTGTTCATTGCAAACAGCTGAAAGTCTGTACATTTGGACCATAAACCTGATTTGCAATGGGGGTTGAATCATTTTGATTGCAGCTGTATACTTTGTATACTACTTCAGTGGTTTTCAAAGTGGGAGCCGCCAGGGGGCGCCCCGGGGGCCTCAACAATTTGGTCAGAGCCACCAAGCCCATCCCTCCCACTAGTATGTTTTCTCTTTTTCACTCTCAGACAACCACACACACACACACCCACAATCAATTCCTAATGTAATGTAAAGTTGTAAGATGTAATTATTAATAAAAAGAAGTTATAATACAGAATAATAATACAGAAGTCTGTATTTTTAATATGTTTTAAAGACATCTTGCAAAAGTGGGGCTTCGGTCAAATATTAATGCCATTTGGGGGGCCTTGCCCTGGAAAAGTTTGGGAACCCCTGTACTACTTAATACTACTCGTAATGTTATGCAGTACAATAAGCAGTATGAGACACGTACCATTCAATACTAGTTAGTTATGTGACTAATTGTTCATAATGTTTACTTGTGGAAGAAGTTACCTCAGAAGCTTACTGTAATAACTACTGCTTGGGCATAGGGATTCCTCACAAACAACTGACTACAACTGAGATAAAGGAAGTCTTATACGTATAATTCATAAAATGATTATAAAAATGAATATTAAAAATGTTATGCTGCAAAGCAATTTCGTAACAAAATTTAGGGAAGAGGCAAATGTAAATTTCTGTTTGCATGGTACAACTACAAACTGTGCCTCATTTTTGATGTCAGTGTAGTTATAAAGTAAATATGGCAAATATCTTCATGCTTTATTCTGATTCATTACTTTGACTACTATTTACTACTTTGGATTCTTAAACATCACAAAACAGCGCTAAATAATACATGATTGATTTGATAATTGATTTAGCATTTTTTTTTTATATAAGCTAATAATTAGACTGTCTTTTGTACTTTTCTTCATGTGTCTTAAGAATACATGAACAGTACTAATTCTAAAAAAACAAAAACAACAAAAAAAAAAACAACCTTTTATTGGTGCTAATTTATTTCAATTTTTTTATATTACCCCCTGACATATTAGGAACTATATGCTCATTACTTGAGATTTTCTATATTTCATGTAATAAACCATTTAAAAACAACATGCCCCTCAGAGCTATGGTAGATAGCTTCAACTTTTTTTTTGTGCAGAATCAAAAAAAGTGTCACCTTTTTTTGGTTAAATCCAAACATGAGGAAAGGAGATGGCAGAAAATATCTTGTTGTATTGTGAGGTACAGTACACCATGAAGATACACCATCAAGAAAGCTCACACTGCATGCTTGAAAATTCAGCTAGGATAGTACATCATCTATTTGTGTTTGACGTACTGGATATAGTCGCGATCACAAACTACATACTATAGACTGCGCTTGGGCTTGATTAAGTATGTATAGTATGCAATTTCTAATGCAGCCAACTACACTCACAAAGTACTTTACTGGGAACACATGTACACCTACTAATTCAGGCAATTGTCTAATCAGCCAGATGTGTGGCAGCAATGCAATGCATAAAATTATGCAGATACGGGCCAGCAGCTTCAAGTACTTTTCACATCAACCATGAGAATGGGGGGGGGGGGGGGGGGGTGTGAGTGATAAATAAGTTTGACTGTAGCATGATTGTTGATACCAGAGGGGCTGGTTTGAGTATTTCTATAATTGCTGATATCCTGGGATTTTCTCACATACAAGTCTCTAGAGTTTACTCAGAATGGTGCAATAAAGACAAAAACACCCAGTCAGTGGCAGTTCTGCAGACAAAAATGCCTTGTTGATGAGGGAGATCAATGGAGAATATCCAGGCTGGTTCGAGCTGCCAGAAAGGCTACAGTAATTCAGATAACCACTCTGTACAATTGTGGTGAGCAGAAAGCACAACACATCAAACTTTGAGGCGGATGGAATACAACAGCAGAAGGCCATGTCGGGTTCCACTTCTGTCAGCCAAGAACAGAAATCTGAGGCTGCAGTGGGCACAGGCTCACCAAAACTGGACAGATGGAGACAAGAACTTTGCAGCCTGGTCTGATGGATCTCGATTTCTGCTGAGGCACACAGATTACAGGATGAGAATTTGGCACCAACAGCATGTAACCATGGACCCAACCTGCCTTGTGTCCAGGCTGGTGGAGGTGGTGTAATGGTGTGAGGAATGTTTTCTTAGCATGCTTTGGTCCCACTAATACCAGTCAATCATCACTTGAATGCTACAGCCTATTTGAGTATTGTTGCTGACCATGTGCATCCCTTCATGGCCACAATTTACCATCTTCTAATGGCTACATCCAGCATGATAATGTATCATGTTACAAAGCAAAAGTCATATCAAACTGCTTTCATGAACACGATAATGAGCTCAGTGTTCTTCAGTGTCACCGGATCTGAAGCCTATAGAACACATTTGGGATGTGGTAGAACGGGAGATTCGCAGCATGAAAGTACACCTGAAAAACCTGCAGGAATTGTGTGATGCAGTCATGCCAACATGGACCAGAATCTCAAAGAACTGTTTCCAACTAGCAGCATCTTGTGGAATCCATGCCAAGAAGAACTGAGGCTGTTTTGAAAGCAAAGGGAGGCCCAACAACAGTATTAGTATAGTGTTCCTAAGAAAGTGCTCTGAGAGTATATGTCCCAAACAATATCCATTAACCATGATGTACTATTTCTGCATACTATTTTGCCTCTTGTTATGAGAGAGAGTATGCATCGTGGAAAGTAGCCCTGAACACAGCTTACAGCATCCTCTACTTTCCGTCATGATTATCACTTCTGCTTCAGATAGAATAACTGCATTCATCATCCCAATACACTGACAGCCCAGCTTGAAGTTTTGTTTACTTTCAGCACACCTGAAAGAACACTTGATAACTAGCTCTGTGTTAGTAGCTGAGAAAATCTCGACATGTGCAGATCAGTAGGTGCCCAGAACAAGAGTTGATACTTAAGCACCACATTATGAGAATCTTATCTGTATCTTACTACAGTCAGTATATTATAAAAATATTGAATCAGCTTATCGCCGTTTCTGAAAACACCGATGGCAGTGCAAAAGTTCCCCAAAGTTCTCAAACATAAAAATAGCATCAACAAAGAATATTGCACTGTTTTTCCCCCGTTATATTGACACTGAAACAGTGTTTTTCTCTTAGATTTGTCTTTTATTTTATTTTTATAGACTAGGGAACTTCCTACTTTTTCATCAAAACCTAGAACATATCTGAAAAAAAATTCAACGTCTTATGTAAAAAATACTGTACATATTTAGGACTTGCCCAATCTATTTACAATATATACAATATGTCCACTGTGAAGCAAATATATATATAAAAACAACAACAACAACAACAACAACAACAACAACAAAAAGTCCAATGTAATAAAACAAGTAGCTGCCATTCTCAGTTCATGAGCTGGTGATAAATTAGTTGAATTTTTGAGCCTCATCATCTTCATTTTCATAACTTCCATAACACCATGTCCCTGATGTGCAATCACACTGATGACAGTTTGTGTAATAAATTCAGCTACGTAACTTTAACATGTGAGTCCCATAGCTCATTGTGTTCCCACTATTATTGTAGCCATGTTGTCTACAACTGTAGCTCAAGTGTTTTTAGCTGGTCTGATGTGGTCTAGCTGGTGTAAGCTTATTCTCAGAGGAGTGCGTCAGTCCTGCTCCTCGTCAGTAGCTGACTGCTGTTCAGTGGCCTCCTCATCTGAGCTGACCTGTTGAGCTGACGTATGAAATAGACGCATCAGGTCCCGAAACCTCTTGGCAACCTACAGAACGTAGTAAATGGTACAAAAATAATCATATTTAAACCATATTTCTCAAGTATTTTTCCTGACATATTTTTGGCACATAATTCTAGGTCCTTGAGATTCCTTATCTAGTGCCCTTATTAAAATTATGGAGTTCAAAAAAAAGTAACAAATACCTCACTGGCAGTTTTGTTGCCAAGCTGTGTTGATACAGACTGGAAGGTGCTCTGATTGGCCCCTTGCTGCTGACAGGCTGTTAAAATGACCCGATCTGCCTCTCTGGAAGCAGGGGCAAAAATAACCATTAGAGATTAAACTGTAAGCAGTAGAGTAATGTATTTTGCCAGTTTAACAGATTACATTGTTTCAATATTCAAAAGACAAAAAACTCGTTCAAAAAGTGTGACCAATACACAAAGGACAATGGTCTGCAACTCGGCATGCCCCACACCACCACCTCAATTGTTCTAATGACCCAGTTAAGATTCTGTTTTTATATACATTACACACAGTGTCCCAACTTTTTTGAAATTGGGGTTGTAGGTAAAGAATTATTGAATATAGGTGTATTATCGAATGTAGCTGTGAAACACTGTCTATGTTGGTGCTGACCTGGTCCAGAGCACGACTTTCTCTCCACTTGGAGTAAGGGAGATGTTCTTGGCACAGACCGGTGTTTCAGATGAGGGACTCTGCCAGCTCTGCTGTGGCATCTCCCTCTCACCTGGCTGAGGAAGAAGAAAAGTGTCCGAGTGTTCAGTGACTGGAACCTCTTCTTCTCTGACAGACTTACTAGGAGAGGAACACTGTTCCTTCTCTCCCTCCTTCCACTCCTCTTCTTCCTCCTCTTCCTCCTCCTTATCATCCTCCTCATCATCCCTTTCTTCAGGGATGGCTAAAGGTTCTGCTTCAATGCACTCCCACACTTGACCTTCTGGCTCTGATAGAGAGATAGACAGATTAGTTAACTATTACTGTAATGTAAAACAAACTGAATGGTAGCTGCACAAACCATGATGTGGACTGTTTGCCCCGCTACCAGACTCGTCTTTAATTTCTGTCTCTGTCTCTTTCTCTTCCTCTACTCCTTTTTCTGATTCATCTCTTTCTTCCTGTTTCTCAGGTAGAGGGTCTGCTGTGGGGAACGAGTGATCGCTAGTCTTCAGCGACTTGGAACCATCAGTGCCCTAAAGAGCAAACACACACACACACACACACACACACACACACACACACTTTAAGCTAATGATATAATATTGATATCATGGTAAATTATACCACAATACACTTTCCTAGACAGCACAAATATCACACTTGTATAACACTGACCAACACAATTATTACTACCATATGGATAAAATATATTTTATACACAAAATCTTTATCTAATTTTCCCCATGTTATATAGTTGTAGTCACCTTTTTAAAAGCACTTAGTTTCCAAACCTATTACAATGTGATGTACATCATTAAAAAAAAAAACTAAATGGCAAATAATTCAGAGGATTATTCACTAGTGAATTAGTAAATAAACAAATAGTTAATACGTAAAATAAGACACACCTTGACGCCATGGCAGCGGGGGCAGCCTTTCCTCTTGTGTCGGCGATGTTTAGCATCATGAATAGAGAAATGGCAGTGGCAGGGGCAGTGCTTCTCTGGCCAATCACAAGCCTGCTGATGACACCACAATAACACTTCTGGCACATCTTATAAATGAAGAAGTGAATAAAGCAATGAAACTGACTGTGTGGTTTTGGGAAGTGAATAAAGACCACAAAAATAAGTGTGTGTCACCACCGGAACGCTCCACCAGCTTGCTCACCTTGTAGTTCCTGTGTGTGCCTAGCTCTTTTCTTTTCCTGCTCTTTCCTGTTATCTGGGGAATTTTGGGAGTTTCTTCTTCCTCGTCCAGATCAGGGAGTGTGACTTCCTCAAACCCTCCACTCCCCAAACTCACTCCATCACCTCCTTCTGTCATGTTCCCTCCATCCTCAGGCCAGATTGCTTCCTCAAACTGTCCTGGACGTGCTGGTGGTGGACGGAGCTCGTCAAAAAATACAGAGAACTCTCCCTGCAGGTGTGTGTGACCTTTAAGGAGGGTGGCCATCTGTGTTTTTAACTGAGACACCAAAAGAGAATAGCATTATTCAGATTACAAATGCACTCAAACAGTTAGTGTACACTTAATACAAGGGAAATCTTTTAAACCTTCTGTGCTCGCCATAGTTATGGACTGAATGGTTTAGCCTTTTTAAGAACAAATTATGTTTTGTCTAAGAATAAAATAGCTTTTTTTTTTTGTGTACGCCTCTTAATTTCATATTGTTGCTCACCTCTTCTACCCCTGCAGGAGTGGGGGCAGATGCAGCCTGAAGAGCTTTCACAATCTTCTGGTAGTGAGAAGAATTTTCCCCAAAACTGATCTCCAACTGCCTTAAGAACCTCCTGCTACGCTCAAAAGCCTGCTGCTCCTCAAACTACGTATTAAAAAAAAAAGAATAATCTGATGTGACTGACATTGGGTTTCAATTCAGTATTTACTGTAGCTTGCTGTTACATTGAGCCTCATTCACCAACATGAATTCTGTAATGTTTGCCAGACAATAACAGCCAATGTCACTACAGTTGTTTCAACAGATTTTGAAACATCTGTATTATTAAACCACGTAAAGCCCATTTATGAGCAAAAAGTTTCCATTAATAAAAATCGTATGAGATCTCTATAATCTTGAATAATATAATGAATGAATACATTGGTGAATTACTGAGGAAAGAATGAATGCTATACCAGGCCACACTCCAAAGCCTGCTCTGGAAGAAGAAAAGCAGCAAAGTCCCTCAGCAGCTCCGGCCAGTCTTTGAGCAGAGGTTTTAGCTGACAGAAGAGCTCAACTGCACTACGACTCTCGCTTCCCTGCTCAAACTCATACAGCAGACTCAAGAATTCCTCCACCTTGCCTGGAGAATCCTGCAAAGCCTCCTTCACCTGAGAAACATTAACAGGGGGAGAAAGAATAAATCCAGGCTCGGGAATGTAGCTGATTAATGGTATGTACATCTCATTAAGTTGTTATCCTGCAGATGTTTAAAAGTTTACTTTTAAAGTTGAAAAGTCCCCTGACCCTGTTGAGGTAGGCTTGGGCATAAGCGATGTCCTTGCTCTCCCTCATCGGATCGTTATCCAGGATGTGATCATCGCAGAGCAGGAGTAGTTTTGAAGTGTCCTTGCTGCCCCGTTCCTGTCGCCGGCTTTTCCTAAGACTGCGGGGTGGGGGGCGACCACGACCTATCAAAAGTAATGAATTCATACATCTGTGTTCTAATCTTTTTAGCAGCCATAGGAATGACTGAGCAGCACATTCATTACTCACACATTAAAAATAAATAAAAAGATTTAAAAAAAAAAAAAAAAAAAAAAAAAAAGAGAGAAACATAAGCTCATCTACTGAACGGACCTCTACCACGTCCTGCTGCTTTCCCACTGTTCTGTGGAGGGTCATCCTCCTGAGGGGCATCTTCTTCAGGCAGTTTTCCTCCCTCTCCTTCTCCCTCTGCCTCTCCCTCTGCCTCTGCTTCTGCCTCTCCCTCTCCCTCTCCGGGCTCCAGCTCTTCACCCTTCAATGCCCCATCCTCCTCATCTTCTGAATTCTCCTCCTGTGAGTTTTGAGAGATTGGCGAGGTAGGGGAGGTGGGAGAGTTTGGAGAGTTTGGAGAGTTGTCCTCCTCAGAATCCCCTTCCCCACATAACCTCCGCTCTGATGCCAGCCAAGTCAGCTTCTCCATCGTCTCCTGAAGAGGTAAGGAAATGAAATAAATATAAAAAGATAACACACACACTTTGAGGGCCTGAAGCATCCCTGCACTTCTGGCCAGAGATGGCACATGGCTGTCCTGAATTCTATCCAAGTTCATTTTTGATGATCATTTATCCACTGTAAAGCTTTAGGGAAAGTTTATGTTCACACTTCTACCAATTATACCTAATCGAAAAAAGTATCAACAAAGAGTTAAAGATTCAGAACAAACCTGCAGTTCAGGCACTGAGAGAACAGATTCCTCTGATGCTGATGACATTACTTCCTCCTCATCTTCATCTTGTGTGAGCTCATCAAAGTCCTCCTCTTCCTCTTCACGCTCTCCATCTCCATCCTTCTCATCATCATTTCTATCCCTTCCTCCATTCCCCTGCGTCTCTCTGCCACCATCCCCATCTCCTCTCTTCTCACCTTCATCATTTGCATCCCTCTCTTTACCTCCTCCACTTCCTTCATTCTGATGACCATCTCCCTTTCCCTTGTTCAACCCCTCTCCTCCCCCAGGAGGTTCCTTGTTTTCAGCACCAGAAGTAAAAGTGAGCAGTCCTGGTACTTCACCTGCACTGTGAACTTGTTCTTCACTCCTGTTTGAATTAGCAGGGCCATGAGTGCTTCCACCACCACTCTCTTTCCTGAAGTAGCTGCTGTGCTGTTCTCCAGTGTTTGGGCTGTCCTCCATCATATTCTCTAATGTCTCTGTACTGCTGTCCGTATGGCTGATATCGGAGTCTGGGCTACAGGAGGACTCGGACAGCATAAGGAGGGGGCTTGTAAATAGAACACATGCCATATCTTCTCCACCTACCTTTGCTCCTGCTTCCATATCCTCTTTCCACAACTCATCACCACCCAGATCTGTACTCGGCAGATCTGGTGCTTGGCTCGTAGCACCATCAAAAGGCAGTCCAACAGTAAGGAATGATAAATGATCTTCTCTGACATTTGGCATGCTCGATGTAGAAAAAGTCTCAGAGCTGTAAACTGTAGTTTTTTGCTCAGGCACTTTGCTTTCACCTTTAGAAAAATGCAACTGAGGCTGATTTGGGATCTGCCTGGTTTTGGGCATTAGAAAGGATTGTGGTGTGCCCACCTGTGAAGCTGCTTGAAGTAACACAAACTGAGAATTATTTGCAGGTACATCAGAGTGAGTCAAGAGGCTGGTGGTGGGTGGTGTAACTCCAATACTGCTACTATTGGGTGCCAATGAAACACCTTTGAGATTTTCAGTGCCTATGCTATTAACTACAGTGTCTGGCAAAGGGTTGCTTCGGTGATTTGACACTAGTTCATCACATTCAAATTCATCTTTCAATGTGGGCCAGGACTGTTCCTGACCACTCACGCTTTGCATGCTAGGGCTTGATTTGAGGCTTTCAGTCACGTGAAGTGGAGGAGAAGGGGTGTGTGAGAAAAACACAGGACTAGACTTCAGTTTAAACTCACTGTCTGCTGGCTCCTTCTTAGCGACTGGGCTTGACATACTGACACTGCTGCGAGGCAACAGTGGCCTGGATTGTGTCCCTGGGTAAGGTTGACCACTGACTGGTTGAGAAAATGAATCCTGAGGTGGTGTAGTGCTAGAGGACTTGACCAATTCTTGTGAGTGTACTGGTGGATGGACATAAGGAGTATCTAGTAAGGAGGAAGGCTGGAAGATGACCATAGGTGGTGAAGCAGCGTTTGAGCTGTTTTCTATAAATTTAGCAGACGTGACAGTTGGCGCAGTGCTACCTAGTGTCACACTAACCGGGGTATGAGGGATTAGCTGGGTTGGAAATGGGGAAGGCGTAATGGAAAGCAGTTTTCTAGGCACGATTTGTTTCCTAGGCACTTCTGCTCTCATCTGCAAAACGTTTATGCACTTCTCTACCCCGTTAGGGGGGACAGGTCTATCACAGTCTACAGCTAGAGATGAAGGTATCTGCACCGGGGGCAAACTAGCTGGAGGCTCTATGGGGTTAACACAGCCCTGCTGTTGAACAATATACTGGAAGTTAACAGGACCAACAGAGTTTAATGGCACTGTTGCATGAGAAGGGGTTGAGGTTACCTGAGTGACTGGGAGAGCCTCATTCACTGGAATTAAGGGGCTCTGAGTTAACAGTATTACTCCTTGAGAGGGGAGGGGTGCTGGGACTGGGGACAATAAATTAACTGTACCGACAGGGCATAGAGGAGCCTTTGCTAACGGTGTGGATGCAGGACGTGCAAAACCGTGCAGAGGACGGGGCTTGGAGGGTCGAGCAGAACCTTCACGCCTGGCTGAAGGATGCAATGGCAGAGTTATACCTTTAGGGAGGGACAGTGGATACTGTGTTCCCTGTGGAAAAGTGGGGAGAGAGGGTAAAGCAAGAGTTGTCCTCATATCAGATGGTGTCTTCTCTTCTGATTGTCTCTCACACACTGCTTTATGTATGTGTGGCAAGCTTTTCTGTTGGAAGAAAATATAATATTAAGACAGTTAAATTTATTTGGAGTAAATTTAATTTAATGGGCCATTATTATATTTTTTAAAGTAGACAATTCAGTGTAAAAAAGAAAGAAAGAAAGAAAATCCTATTTCTGACATGCAAAACAATACAAGTAAACTCATACAACACCACTGATCCATCACACTGAGAATTTGTGCCAAAATTATAGTTTAAATTTTTCTAAAGAGGACTTCTAGTTCAGTACCAAAAGCCAGTTCGGCATGATGTTCTTCTCTCTCTCCACAGGTGGGCGTTCTTCACCTGGGAGAACTGGACAGCAGGCTACAGGTAGTGGGGGAACAACATGGTGCTGACAGTAAAACTGAAGAAAAGAACAAGTCCGCAATGTTAGCAGCTCTGATGAAGAGAGATGGCAATCCTTTACACTGAAATGAATTCTATTTGAAGCCAGAGATATCTCTCTCAACTTATTAATAGACATGAAAATAAACACAAGCATGTAACACATTAAGCCTATACAATGTAAAATCATGCATTAATCATTCATTTAGGCATCATGTAGGTATAAGGAAATAGTTCAAGATGAGGCACCTTGATGATGTTGTCTGTAGCCCTACTCGAGGACATGTCTCTTACACGGGTACGTAGCTGCTCCACCCTTTTAGACTGAATGAGATACTGACTCATTAATTTGTGGGGGAATTCGGTCTGACTGAAATGCTTCAGCCCCAGAACAATCAGACTAGAGACAGAAACAGATGAAAGAGAGCGGGAGAGAGAAATGGGGGGGAAGCTAGGATTACTGTTCACTGCACCAGTTAATAAGATTCCATCTGTGGAACACATGGTTGTATACCATAAATGCTTTTGTTTTATACTTAGTAATAGGCTTTTTAGGCATTCATTAGTAAAATACACACTTCAAAATTTCAGCAAATAAAATGTAAAAGGGGAAATGATTAGCATACCCATCCTCTCCTTTCGTGTAAATAGTCTTGCTGCGTGAGGGTTGCACGGTAGGGTCCAGGCTGCAGTGGGGCAGTAACTCTGGGTACAAGAACAATGACCTAGTGGCAAACAGCCAGGCCAGGTGAGCTGGGAGAATCGGGTAGCGATGAACTGCAGAGACAGATACACAAAGACTTTTTTGACAACAGAAACCTTTTGTTGATGTAATCTACCCTCAGCTACATGCATAAATAAAATATACACGATAGTCTGGGAAAACCCAGGGTTGAATCCTGAATCCCAAATATTTTTCACCAACACAATGTGGGAATATTTTATTTATATTATGGGATTGTGGCTTCAGATAATGATGTAGAAAAATATGGATGATGCTGATAATCAAAGTGATGAACAATTTTCCACTGCAAACTTATAATTCTTTAAAATGGACAGTAATGCTTTCAACAAGTAGATAAGGTATAGTAATGTAGAGCTAAGTAGAGCTAGGCCAGCTCTTTGCTTGCCTGTAAGTTCTGGATAATATTAAATCAATATAAAGTCCAACTGAGATAATACAGGTACGAGTTATCAAGGACTCTTCAAATACTTCATGATATTCATAAATATGATCTCTAATGAATTATAATATGCATAAGAAGTCATATTATTAAACATATAATTGTCTCAATAGCCTGCCAGTCAGTAGGCTAGAATATAGTAGAATAAAGGCTACATTAAAGACAGAAATATTTTTCATGGTCATGTTTCTTTGTGTTGTGTTGGTATCTTTCTGTGGAACTGAAACGTAATCTTTAAATGCATTTTTCTTTTTTGAGGACGAGCAGAATTTAAAATGTTAGAGCTTTACTTGTGATTATGATATTTACAAATAACACCAATTTCAGTTTAGGAAAAACTGATAGTTTTGATGATTTTACATATTATTTAATGCCACTTTTTAAATTACCACTTTTGAAAGCGCACACAGAATTACATAAGGTAAAGCTCAAGTTCATGAAAATAAAATACAGGAAATGATGGACCCCCTGCAAGGCGTCTCACCAGCATGTGTGTGTGTAGTTTTGGGCCGAGGAATGGGTGGAGAGGTTGTTTTCTCCAGCTCTTCCAGCAGGTCCAGAGACGGTTGCAGATTACACACCCGGAATGCACTTTTGAAGCCAGGCTCGACCACCGCTCTCATCTGCTCTGCCCGCTCTGCAAATGACTGCAACTCCGTCTAAAACACAGCACAGAAAACCAATACAGCATTAATACTGTTCATCACAGATGACAAATATTGTAAATACTGTTCGGCACAGATGACCAAAACTAATTTATCTGCCTTAAAATGTTATTTGTTGCAAATCTGCTTTAGGTATATTTGTACAGATGCAGTGAACAGGTGCATTGGTGAAGCTTCAGCAAGAGCTGTCTAAGAAATAATTGGTTTCAAGTGATTTATATGGACCATTTAAAAGGATATTAGGAACAGTACCCATGTTGCACTGATGCTGGACTGGTTTGGAGTTTAAGTGTTGACTAAGGTTTTTCTTGCCTTTTCATTTGGAGTGTAATGCTTTTAGTTTTCAAGAAAAAGAAAAAAAAAAAAACAGTAGCAATTTGTTGATTTAAACTTAAAAGTTTTCATTTGTAGGCTGCAATTTCATATAAAAAAATACTGTGATGTATACCATCATTGTCCCATACTTCTGAAAATATATAGAACAATTTGCATATAATTTTTTTTTATACAAGATTATGGCTATAATGCTCACCAATTAGAAGTCATGAAATAACATCTACTACAGATTCTGTCACAGTTTTAGTGAAACACCCAGAGAGAAGTGAGCCTCTCCTCCCCAGATATCTCCTTAACTCTGCAGTCAACCACCTTTTATACTAAATAGTCTTTGATATTTACCAAGAAGAGTTTGGTGGTGGCGGCCTGGCTCTGTAGTGCCTCAACGGGGCTACACAGCATGTTCATCTGCGTCAACAACTGGACGTGCTGTAACAAAAACACATGCATACTCAACAAATTATGAGAGGTAGTATGGCTTACTGTTACATCAGGACTTCAAAGTATGAAACTTCTGAAAAACGATGAATTCAATAAGTCACAGATCCACAGTGTCAAGTGATGATGACAGATCTCCATTTACCAAATAACTCCGACCATCTTGGGACCAGAAATCTGTCTGCATGTTGTCTCCTGTAAATCTAATACCAAGTTCCCTTGTGCTCACCTGCTGGATTTGCTGTTGCAGCTGCCGTTTCTGATTAGGCATCACCATCAAGGTACAGGGAGGAGGGATGAGGAACATGGCAGGCCCTGGTACGTTGTGGTGAGGTCGGCTCAGGGGTTCTCGACGCTGCTGGAGAGCATCTAGCTGCTCACGGACTGTACGCCTGCACGCGGTCAACATGTGGGCCAGTGGCTCCTCAAATCTGGGCACACACCGAGAACAATTGTTAACCTTTGTAGTTGCATTTTTAGGAGATTCAGGAGGATTTGAAAGTTGCCATACTTTTTCCTCATGCTCATGACTTTCCTGTTTCTGCTATACATGCACTGAATTTACCAAAAACGGTGCAAGCTGATTGAGCTACTTCAAAATTATAAACCGTACAGTGGGTTCAGAAACAACTCATACCCCTTCGGTTTTTGCCTAATCTGTGTTTTAGATTAGATTAAAGCGATAAGTTTTCAGAATTTCTAGAAGATTCATTAAAAACGTTTAAATTTAAATCCCTCATTGACATAAGTATTCAAACTATTTATTCAGTACTTTGTAGAAGCACCTTTGTCAGAAATTACGGCTTTGTGTTTTCCTGGGTAAATCTTGACAAGTTTGCACACCTGGATTTTAGCAGTTTTGCCCATTCTTCCTTAAAGTTACTCAATCAGGTTGGATGAGGAGCCAAATTCAGGTCTCTTTGCAGAGTTCCAATGGGGTTTAATCTATCACAGAGGTCTACAGAAAATTTCTTGGACTTCATATCTTGGTTTTTGGTCAGGCATGCACTTTGAATCGTGGGTCCTAATACACAGTAGTGCTCCTTTCGAAATCACGTCGAATCAATTGAATTTGCCACAGGGGTATCCAGTCAAGTTGCTCTCCCCTCTCTGAATGACAGCTACACCAGGCATTGCAGTACAAGAGCTGCTAAAATCATCAGGGACTCCACCCACTCTGGTAACTGTCTGTTTTGCCTGCTGCAATAAGACAAGCGTCCAGTAATCTGATGGCCAACACTGAGTGGCTTAAGAGGGGCTTCTTCCCTCAAGCCATCAGACTTCTCAACATGGACATGTCCTCCGTAAAGATTCCTTAGGACTCCATAAAGGACTAAATAAAGACTCTATCACTCGGCACTCTATTGACATTTTGTACACTGTACTTTGCATCGTTACAATATGCAACATGCTGCTTATTTTGTACACCCTTTTTTTTTTTTTTTTTTGCCCACTCCTGTACATATATTCTATCTCCTCTCTTGTTTTTTTTATTATTATTTCTATTCTTTTACATTTTGATTTAGTATTTAATGCACAGTCTAAAGAGGAGTAGGCCAGGTTTTCAATTCACTGAAAAATATACTGTATATAATTGTGTGACAAATACAAACCTTTAAATCTTTAAAATAATTAAAAAAAAATAGCATGTGTCTGAGCTAATTTTGAGGTGCCTTAGCCAAGGGTCTAAATACTTACACTATATGGCTAAAAAAAAAAATTGACACCTGATTATCACACTCATTTGTGGTTCTTCACCAAACTGTTGCCACAAAGTTGGAAGCACACAATTATATATAATTGTATAGAATGTCTTTGTATGCTCTAGCATTACAATTTGCCTAATATGTTCCAGCATGACAATGCCCTTGTGCACAGTGTGAGGTCCATGAAGGCATGGTTTTCCAAGGTTGGAGTAGAAGAACTTGAGTGACCTGCCTCAACCACACTGGACCCCTTTGGGATGAACTGGAATGCCGACTGCACCCCAGGCCTCCGCGCTCAACATCAGTGCCTGACCTCACTAATGCTCTAGCGGCTGAATGGGCAAATCCCCACAGCCATGCTACAAAATCTAGTGGAAAGCCTTCCCAGAAGAGTGGAAGTTATTATGACTGCAAAGGAGGGACTAAATCTGCAATTGGATTTTCAACAAGCACATATGGGTGTGATGAACAGGTGTCCACATATTTTTGGCCATATAGTGCAGCTAAATGAGAGCCCAGAATTTGTTTTTAAATTCATTGGCAAATCTTTCTTACCACCTTTTCATTTTTCTCTTATTGATTATTGTGTGCAGATTAATGGCGAAAAAGTCAACTTGATCCATTGTAAATCAAAAATCTATAACACAAAAAAATGTGCAAAACGTGAAGAATATTTTGGGAACCCACTGTACATACCCACAAATAAAAATGCATATGCACAGGAATAATCATACTGTAATTTTACCATGGCACTGTTTATGGATAAAAAGCACTGTGCGACCAAAGAAATATTTGTTACGCATCATAAATCTTTGCTTTCTTAAGTGCCATACCTGGAGAGGAAAATAAATAAATAAACAAACAAACAAACAAATAAATAACCCATACCCCACACTTGATTAAACAAAAAATGTAAACACAGAAAGCTCTTTCTAACCCTTATAACAGCACACATGAATACATCCACATGAAAATACACACACACACAGCTTTATGTCGTCGTGGAAACAAGAAACACAGACGTCATTACAGCTCGTTAACATTTTGAGCTTCAATCCAGGCAGGAGATAAGCGTATGTTCCCAGAGCTACGTGACGCACAAACACACACACTCAATTACTGATCACTTACTCCTACTAATGGCACATAACCACCTGACCAGCACTTATCATGGGCAGGCAAGGGTACAGGTCTCTCAGGCTGCACAAGACTACTCCTGTAGCATCATTATATTTTTGAGAAATCATGGCATATTATGCTTTGGAAAAAAAGGATCAGAGGGTGTAGTTAATTCAACGTATTATACTGCATTAGAATTTGATACTTAAGCGAAATATATAAAGAAAATCCATGTAAACAAATTTAATCAGTGTTTGAAGATTCAAATTCAGGGTTAATCATGGTATATAGTAAGAGCACTGGAGCCCCCAATTCTAAATGAACGAAAATTATGGGAACAATGGTATCTAAAAGTGTGTGTGTGCGTGCGCATGTTTGTCATGTACACAGCTGCCATCTAACCCAGTAAATAAGCTCTATTCCTGTCTTCTTTGCCTGGATTGACAGACAGACCTTTCAGAGGACAAGTCACAAAGAGAGAAAGGGAAAAACTCCAGTAACTAACATCACCCAAGACCCCACAACAGTGTTCAAATGACACTCTGGCCTTAACTAACATAATTAAATGTGACCTGGCATTAGTTTTGCATTTTAAGAAATTAAGCATTTTATCAAGTGCTTTCTTTTTCATTCGTGAGGCTGACATGCAGTACTACATGCTCGCTTACTGATAACAGATTCTACAGAATTGAACAATGTTCCATATAAATAGCCAATCACAAAACACATGTTCAATGAAAGACACTCAAGAGCTCAGAGGAAAATCAAACACTGAGGAGTAGAAATGCATTATAATTATTAACAAGTTCCTCGATAGCTGAGCCACCATGGCTTTTGAACAGGAGATATACTGCCACTAAACCACACCTGGAGGCTCTCACCAGAAGGTAAACAACATCAGGGCCTAGGTGAGTTTGAGCACGTATGCGCTGTAGCTCAGTGTTCACACCTTGCTCTCACTCTGCTACAAGGCAGGGGACACTTTGAGCACTTTTCTTTGCCTCCCTACCCAAACAGACACAGCACATCTTTGCTGCTCCGTCCCAAAGGGAGGACTATGTGTGTGTGTGTGAGATTATATTAGAGCTGCAATAACTAATCGATAAAACGATAATAAATCGATTGTGAAAATCATTGTCAACGAATCTCACTATCAGTTAGTTGGTCTGCGTGCGACAAGGTGGAGATTTACTCATTACGTTACTTTTCTTCCGAAAACACGCTTCAGAGAGTAAATACTAAAGTTGTGTCCCAAATGAAGTACTGCGCACTTACACTATAGACTGTGTACTCTACCATCTAGTGTGTGGATTTTAGAAATGTGATATCATCTCAAATGGAACACTAGTGTTTTTTTTTACTAACCGGAAGTATAAGCCGCTTCCTACATGACGTCACACGCACGTAATGCGACGGCGTCGGCTTTTGCCTAGTACCCAGAATCACCGTACATGACTCTCTTTTATCTCAATGACCATCAGACGGAGGCAAAACCGTCAAGTGACTGAGGAAGAAAATGTGCGACCTCCAAGTCCTCTAAGGCAGTGGAACATTTTATATTAAACACCGCAGAGAAGATTTATAAACTTTATAAAGCGGAGTTTGTGTAGCACCAGCACGACAGTGATGCTGTCACGAGTTTTTAAAAGGTTTAGTTTAATTTAGGTTTATTGACATTATATGCTGTATCAGTGTAACTTATGTCCTTTATTATAACAGAAGTGATGTATTAGTAACGAGGCCGCGTTGCTCCTCACACGCAGTGCAGACGCGGTGATGCACAGTGTAGCGCGAGTAAGATCTGTAATGTCTAATTAAAACATTATGATCAAAAGCAAACACAAGTAAAATAATATGTCTAAAGGCAGTGATTAACAAAAACTACAAGGTGCAGTGAAAGAGTTTTTAATTATTGATTTAGGACCGTAGTATAATTCAGTGCTTTTTGTGCATCCATAAAAAAATGCATAAATACTGATGTATAAGTATTTATGGATTATGCATTAAGTATATGCATTAAGTATATGCAGTATTTATGTATCAAGTATTTATGCATTTTTTTATGGATGCACAAAAAGCACTGAATTAAACTATGGTCCTAAAGTAACAATATATATTCTGGTGTGTGTCTATGTGTATATTTAGACAAACAGTTGTGTAAACTTTTAGTCTAAAATTTACTTTTGTAAGACTCAGTTTGTGGATTTAATTTTAAACTAACGAAAAAATGGTACTGAAAGTTTGCCCCGCCCCATCTGATTAATCGGAAAAAATAATCGGCTAACTAATCGATTATGAAAATAATCATATATATATATATATATATATATATATATATATATATATATATATATATATATATATATATATATATATATATATATATATATACACACACACACACACACACACACACACACACTGTGTGTAGGATTTCTTTGTTAACAATGGGGAAAAAGAACGCATGACGGCCAGCTTTATAAATGGGAGGTGATTCTGTGTTTCTCTGCATTTTTGTATTTCAAACTCGGTTATATTGGGTGATCCAAGTCATTCAAGGTGTCAGCTTTCCCTTAGTGTGTGTGTATTTCTCCATTTCAGCAAGCAAGCTGACATTATCTGGCTTATGCAAAATGTGTGACAATCTGGATAACAAAATACACTGCCTATAAAATAAGAGCCTATGATTGGATCATTATTGCAGTGATTAATATGTTTCAGTTGGCAACAATTCTTTTAACCCTAACTGATGCAGTTTCTCATGTCTTAAACAACCATGTCGGAAGTTGCATCCCATGCTCGTGGAAAAGATGTTACTGTGTTTCAGATGGGGCAAATTATTAGCCTAAAGCAAAGAAAACAACTGAGGAGATTGCTGAAATCCCTGGAATTGGGTTAAGAACTGTCCAACACATTATTAACACCTGGAAGAAGAGTGGTGTACTGTCAACTTTGAGGAAGAAATCTGTTCGGAAGAATGAATGTTCAAAATCTTGAATGATCGTGATCTGAGATCTTTAAAACGTTTGGTGAAGTCAGTATGAACAGTTTGAATGGACAGCAGAACTCATGGCTATGTTTAATAGTGAAAGTAAGAGCATTTCCACATGCACAATGCGATGTCAACTTACAGGATTGGGACTAAACAACTGTGTGACCTAATCAATGTGAGGATAATCAGATAAAAACGACTTCAGTTTGCTAGTGAGCATAAACATTGGACGGTGAACCAATGGAAAAAGGTCATGTGGTCCAGTCCAGATTTACCCTATTCTAAAGCGATGGGTGTAGCAGGGTAAGAAGGGAAGCACATGAAGTGATGCACCCATCATGCATAGTGCCTTCTCTCCAAGCCTCTGGAAGCAGTGTAATGGTCTGGGGTTGCTGCAATTGGTCAGGTCTAGGCTCAGCAACATTATGCAGCAATAAAATGAAATCAGCCGAGTACCTGAATGTATTGAATGACCGGGTTATTAGATAAACGGATTTCTTTCTTCCCTGACAATGCCAAGATTCATCGAGCTCAGATTGTGAAAGAGTGGTTCAGGGAGCATGAGGAATCATTTTCACACATGAATTGTCCACAGAGCCCTGACCGTAAGCCCGTTGAAAGTGTTTGGGATGTGCTGGGAAGACTTTACGGAGTGGTTCGACTCTCCGATGCTCAATACAAGATCTCGGCTAAAAATTAATGCAACTCTGGATGGAAAAAAATGTTGTCAGGTTGCACAAGGTTTCAAAACAATGCCACAATGAATGCACGCTGTAATCAAAGCTAAAGATAGTGCAACAAAATTTTAGTGTGCGTGAATTTTTTTTTTGGCCAGGTGGCGTACATACATTATATAATAAAAACACAGGGATCACACAGCAGAAGCAACCAAAAATTTACTGGGTTTTGTTCCCTATGCAGTATTTTAGCTAGCTAGCGCAAGTGGGCTAATGTGCATCTATTGGCCGCGGAGATGTATGAAGCCACCTCTGATGCGGATAGAAGCGAGCCTACACTACAACATGTTTGAGTCACGAACATTCAGGCCTTGTCCCAAACTGCATACTACCATGCTAAATAGTTTTTTCAGTATAACATTAGTGCCATTACTATTTAAGCATGTTACTTCTTGTTATGTAGTTTGAGGAAAATAGCACAAAATTCTCTCTCAATGTGCATTGACTTGGAAGTCATACCCTACATTAATATGCAGCAGCGGAGAACACAGAACACAGCACCACCCATGTTACAAAAACATTTTTTTCCTACCAGACTGAGCAAACTTTTAAAATATTATTCAGCAGCTTTAAATGGTTAATTTAAATATAGCGCAAGAGTGGTAAGTTCATTAGGTTAAGGTGTTAAATTTCATAAGAGATCAACTGATGCTGGATTCTTCAAAGTTCAGTACCAGTTTGTGGAAGCCAGGGCCTGTTTGAGCACCTGTAATGTGAATGGAGGGCGGAGTTGGGAAAAGTGAGTGGTAAGGAGCTATGTGCGGGATTTGTCTAACATGTTTTCTGTGTTTCAGCGAGCAGCGGCAAGGATAAAAAAGGGAGAGACGAGAGCCACGAGAGAGAGAGCTAAGCAGCACAGAGCTGTGTGTGTGTGCATGCAGAGAGAAAGATAAATTGCTGAATAGCTAAAGTAATAGATTGAAAAATAAAAGATCCCGTTTTTTTTTTTTTGTCCAAAGCCTGCCTACATAGTAAAACCATACTTCATCTCTTCCTAGCATTTCAAATGCGGACATAGTCTGAAAAAGCTCTGTACGGTGTTTGGGTGGGTACGCACCAAATACTGATCAGTATCAGGATTTACACTGGCTTGGATAGAATTTGATATGCTTTACGGTCCAACCCGCTGATGAATGATTTGATTATACTTTGATAATGTAGGGTTGACTACCAAAACAACTTCAGTAGCTTGAGAAAAGCAGGCTTGATTACTGTGAGGATGTCAGTCTTGCCTCAGAAAATTGTAAAGATATTGGTATTGGTTGGAAGTGGGGCATCCCTTAATTTCAGATGGAATAAACAGCTCCTGGTGTAATGCCATAATGTGCTCTATGAGTACGTGCCCTGTGGCACCTTCACTGAATCGCAGACATGGAAATGGAAAGTGAAAGAGACCGAAATAGACGACAGACAACAGAGACAGAGAGCGTGTGTGTTTGTGTTAGAACAAACAGTTCTGCCTTGTTAAAAGTGTTTATACATGTACTAGACATGGACAAATATGGAGTACCGAATGGCTTGGGGGACATTGAATTTGGCAGCACTTTGTGAAGACACTTTTCCCCGCTCCTCATCTTCCTCATTGGCTTCTTCATCCTCATTTACTCCCAAATCATCCTGGAACTAAGAATAAGACAAAAAAAAAAAAGTCAGTTAACACAGAGGGATGGAATATAAAAAAGAATGATAATAAAAGACTGCTTTTTTTTTTTGCAAGTGTATTTTGTAAGCTCATTTTACCGTCTCAAGTAGCTCCTCCATGAGCTCATTAACTTCCCTCTCTGCAGGAAAAGCGAGAAAAAAATGATAATACTTTAAACCAAGCAACTTGTCTGATCTGTGCTGTCTACATTAGAGAAATATGGCATCTTGTACAGAAATGCACAAATGAGAGTTAGGACCAGACTGAACTCACTAGTAATGCGAACTGCACGGTCGTTGCGGTAGTCCTCTAAATCAGGCTCATCAAGATCATCAAGAAAATTATATTCAGGATCATCATCATCATCATCATCACCCTCTTCTGAAAAGAAACAATAAAAAGTGAGAGGAGAGAAAGTAATTAGTTCTCACATTCACTGGGGACTGAAGATCAACAACAATCAAATGAAAAGAAAAAAAATATCGAAATTGAACAGATCATTCCAACACAAATTGTAAAGTGTTCAATCACTTAAATAACACGTGTGAGGCTTTTCATGCTGGATGCGTAGTTAAATACAAAGTAAAGTGCAGCTCTATCAATTGTTGCAGATCTGACCTTCGTTGTCCAGGTGTGCTGTCATGAGGCCTTGCAGCCAGTGGCTCCACTCTTTGTCCTCCAGTGCTGAGACACAATCATACATGTCCGGCGTGATGTCAGGAGCCTTAAGCTCAGCCTCCAGCTGGTCCAACGGAACATCCCTCAATGGACGCTTGGATCGTGTCCGGCATGCCACCAGGCTTTCCTCAGTATTCTCACCACTACTCAGAGCCTGTGGGAGGGAATCAGACGGAGTTCTTCCAAATTCAAAACTCTCACTGGGCGGCAGTAGGCATACAAATAAACAATGTTATTGGTAACGGATAACTGGTGGCTGCCAAGAAAAGTTCAAGGAGACCTATGCTGCAATGTGTCTTGCTCACTTTATGTAAATTTACAAATGCACAAGACAGGTACAGCTGCAGAGTCTAAGTTCATGTTCTGATGTTCTTGGCTTACAATTGAGCTACTGTTGTGACAAAAAAAAAACTGCTGATTTAAGATGGTACCATAAATAATCTAGGATAATCTATTCTCCAACAATCTCTATACCTGGTAAGGCTCCATGCAGAGGGGACTAAGCTCCAGCTCTTCATCCACAGCATGCAGTTTCTCCATAAATGAATCAAGAGCCCTTGAGGGCCGAGAAGGCACACCAGACAGGGAGGGTGGAGCAGGAGGGCCCATAGGCACTGCTTCTACTCTCAAGTGCCTAGTCTTCTTAAAACGAGAGAGAAAAGGAAAAATAAAATCATGTGCTTGTTTAGACTCAGACTAAAGATGTACAACATTGAAATTTAATTGAAGTTCAAATCTAGAAAAGCTAGTTAAAAGGTATCAAGTGTGGACCATCTAAAAGATCTAGTTGTACAAACGTTTGGCTTTGAAAACATTTTATAGCTTTTTTGGTCCTGTCATGGAAGTGAGTTCCCAATTTTAGCTTACAAAAAGGTCAATTACACAGACACTCAAACCCACTGTCCCAAACATTGTCCCCAAATGTTCTAAACTCTTATTGTGAATGAACATGAAAGTGCTGTAAAACTGTTGCATGGTACCATTCGTGGACTGCTGCTTCTTTCTTCATCACACTCTGAGAGCTCTATGGGTGTGCAAGAGCAAGCTCGTCTACTGATACGTGGTGATGATGCTATGCTATCCAGGTCACTCTCGAGGATAGTCTGTGTGTCACAAATATACAATCAATTGCATTAAGATTGTCTTCAGAAATCACACATTTTTTCCTCAGAAAATAAAATATCATGAATGGGTGAGATTTACACACTTCTTCTGCAGTCTCATCCTCTTCATCCTCATCAGGATAATACTCTTCATCTGAAGAGTCCTCCTCATCCTCAAGAGGAATGTCCACAAACTGAGGAGGCTGGAAAGAAAGAATTGACAATCTTTTAAAGTTTGAATAAGATGCTGGAAAATAAGATGTTGATGGGACAATGTTGGCTCAGAGGTTATGATTCTGTGCTGGTTAACAGAATAGCTGTGATTCTGTGGCAGAGTCTCACTATAGTATGCTTCTTCATATCTACTGGACTGAATCCCTAATCCTTCATTTAGTGATTGCTAAAACAACACAGAAGTGTTAATAATACTAAAGATAGTCACAGCTCGCAACATATACATATAAACTCCGCAAAAAAAAAGAAACATCCTCACATTCAACTGCTTTTATTTCCAGCAAGTTTCCTAACATACGTAAATATTTGTATTAACATAGTAAAAAGATTCAACAACTGAGACATACACTAAACAAGTTTCACAGACATTTGATGAACAGAAATGGAATAATGAGTCCCTGAACAAATTGGGGGTCAATATCAAAAGTAACAATCAGTATCTAACGTGTCCTCCAGCTGCTTTAAGTACTACAGCGCATCTCATCCTCATGGACTGCACCAGATTGGTCAGTTCCTGCTGTGAGATGTTACTTCACTCTTTCACCAAGGCATTTGCAAGTTCTCCATCACATCTGGTGGGGATACATGGTTATATGTAATTTTCCACTGCAAAGACGATCAGCTGTCCTTCCTGTAGCACTGTCTTAGGCGTCTTACATTACAGACATTGCAGTTTATTGCTCTGGACACATCTGCAGTCCTCATGCCTCCCTGCAGCAGGTCTATTGCATGTTCATGCAGATGAGCAGGAACCCTAGGCATCTTTCTTCTGGTGTTTTTCAGAGTCAGTAGAAAGCGTCTACTTTAGTGTCCCAAGTTATTGTAACTGTGACCTTAATTGCCTACTGCCTGTAAACTGTTAGTGTTTTAAGGACTGTTCCAGAGGTGCATGTGCAATAATTATTCATGGTTCATTGAACAAGCATGAAAAACATAATTTAACCCCTTTCCAATAAAGATTTGTAAAGCTTATTTGGATTTTACAAAATGATCTTTGAAATACAGTCTCCTGAAAAAGGAACGTTCTTTTTTTGCTGAGTTTATATCTATTTTTATTTTTAAAGCAGTCATCATACCAAATATTGCCTTCGTTTCGTTTATTACTGTTTACCGCTCTTTATTGTTTTTTTTTTTAAATGTAGAAACATTTCATTTCATTATTTTTGCTATACAGCATTTATTTGCATGTGCCCAAGACTAAGCCTTTTGCACAGTACTGTATAAGACAGACAGATAGAGTAAACGATACCTTTATTTCTTTTGATTTCTTGATAGGTGAGATATTCCAATTGGGAATTGCCTAAAAGAAAGCAAAACAGAAATTTCATATAATATCCAGTGGTCTACACAAGCAACGTCAACCAATGAACAATAAAATAAACAGACCAAACTCACCACCCCTTTCTCAACAACCTCTTTGAGCTTTGAACGTGTCATTTTGGGCTCCTGAGTTGACAGAATAAAATAAGTATTATAAATGTTCCTTACACATACAATTATACATTACACATACGATAACTTATAATAGGAAACATTCACTGACAAACAGTGAAATGACACGTACAAACATGGGCATGTCCTGGGTGTCTCTGATAGCAGCTTTCATCATTTCTACTACATGCTCATTGGTGATCACCTCCTACAACCAAAAAAGGCACAAAAGATAGGTCATTACACCTTCACTGTTCATAATCGTGCTTCTTTAAACAGACAATCCTCATATTAACTAAACTATTCAGCACGAGTCAACACCGACGTCAGAAGCTCAGCAGGACCTACATGAATGATGCTGCGTACGTGGACTGAAGTCAGGTTGTGCTGTTTAGACTTGATGGCTAAGTCCCGGTCCAATTTTCTGAACTCTTCCTCGCTGTCCTCATCCAGATCGGATGCTTCAGCATCTCTCTCATTATCTGCCATTGCACTATTATCATGTGCTATCAATCCTTTTATCAGTTTTTCTCCACTCTTTGTCTTCAGCTGCTCTTGTTCCCCAGTTCCCTCTTCATCTACGCAAGTAACAAAAACAACTCATTACACTTTTACCATGTTTTGTACGCAGACAATCCAAAATGTAAAAAAACAAAAAAAAAAAACAAACCACCACCACCACCACAGACTTAACTGACCCAGTGTGATGACCAGCCCCAGCTCTGTGTCCACCTCTGACTGAAGGGGGGATGACTCCAGAATGCTAGAGGACCGTACCATGTCAAGCTCACTCTCAGCATTACCTAAAAGGAAGAAAGAAAGAAAAAAGAAAGAAAGAAAAATGTCACCAATAATTCAACGTGTTGACATACACTTAAGTAATGTGTTAGTCATGAAACTCCACTTCTACATATCTCTTTCAACAGACATATACAGATGGGTGAAAAATTAAAGGACAACTCTGTGGCTCTCCTGTGTTGTGGGAGTATGGGAGTATTTGAATGGCATGGCTTGGGTCCATTTTACTCCTTATAGGAAAGGGTCACTGCAAACAAAGTTATTCTGACTGATCATCTTCTGATGAAACATTTCCATCCTGACAGGAGCGCTCTCTTCCAGAATGACAAACTGTGCCCTTTCATAAGCCATGAGGGGACACAGTGGTTTTATGCGTGTAAAAATTCTGTCAACCATATACTATAGCTGTCACAGTCATCACATCTCAGCCCAATTACACACCTATAGAAGATTTTAGACTGAAATTAGACAACCATCTCCACCACCATCAAAGCAATGTTTGAATGAATATCTTTTAGAAAAATAAATAAATAAATAAATAAATAAATAAATAAATGGTGTTCATCCATCCAGTACAGTTACAGAGACAGAGAATTAATTCCAAGGTGCACTGAAGCTGTTCTGGGGCTTGTAATGGCCCAGTACTTCATTAAGAATATTTATTCCTACTTTTTCCCTTTAATTTGTCACCTGTCTATATATGATAATGATACATACTTATAAGGTAGAGTCACATTCAACAATTAAACCTAACAAAGAAGGACATGATGAAATTTTCAACTTAAAATGTCCTCTTGTGCATTTTATTATTACGGAGTCACTACTGTAAAATAAATCCAAGACCTGCACTGGCATAGAAAAGCAAAGCCTCACAAATATCAAATTAATGATATTCATGCACAGAATAACCCAATTATTGGGATAAAATCCAGATGTCTTTATTGGATTTAATGAAATTGAATACAAGATATTGTATTATGCTGTTTATGTGTCCATTTGAAGGTCTGGCAATTACCAAAATAAAATAAAGGATCATGTTATTCATGTCAGTGTTAAACTTTACTGTTTAGTGGCTGACCTATATACTATGGGCTTTGGTATGGTACGCAAAAAATATCAGCGATCAAGATCCAGTCATTATTATATGCTTTAGTTTTCTATTTAACATTAAACCAATTAACTGGTTTGACATGTTTTCAGATTGTACAGCCTTTAACATGTGTAGATTAAAACCTCTGCAATGGGAGTAGAAGCAAAGGTCCAATAAGAACTTCAAACGATGATCACAACCAGAACAACTACAATAATGCCCTTCAAGTTCTTCATACTGCACCTGGTTCTTGGCCATGACACTTTAATCTAGATGAATGCCTTCTGGGAGAAGATGTATTCCAGACTTTTCTCTTGCTAGGAGTGAAAATCTTCTCTGGACTGAAGGTCAGTCTGCCTTCAGCATAGGATCTTGGCTCCCTCTTGGCAACTTTTGCATGTGTAGGCTCTGGAGAGCTGGACTTCCATTTCCGGCCTGTTTTCATCTCGCTTCTAGGAGTAATGAAAAGAGACAATTACAGTAAATGTGCTGGTCCAATTTAATATACTAGATGGGTATTCTAGTGGTGAATTCACCCAGAACCTGAACCAGCATTTCACTGACAAGAATGATTTGACATTACAATGATGATGAACCTCATTATTACATTGATAAACAATAGGCTTCAAAATCACTGTTGTTGGTTTAATACACTCAGGAAGGGCTGTTAAAGCGCACCTATTATGGTTTTGAAACGTGCCTAATTTTGTTTTAGAGGTCTCATAGAATAGATTTACATGCATCCAATGTCAAATTTCTCATAATTTAAACTACAGCATTATCTTTTTTCCCTGTGTCAAAATGACTTCTTACAATAATAGGTAACTATAATAGGTGCATTTTATAAGCTGATTAGTTATTAGTAATCAGGTGAGTTAGAGCAGAGAAAACATTGAAATGTGCAAGACAGGGTCGGGGACTTGTGGTTTAATTAACAATGATCAAAATCACAGCAAGATGTTCATTTAAACAGAATCACTGACAGACACTCATTCTGATCAAGGTACCTAGTTTTTTTTTCTATATTGCTTATGGCTTATTACCAAATGTTAATTTTCACAAAATAATCATTTACATCTCCATACATGTTAAATTCAAAAGTTAAATAAAAGGTTAACATAGGGGCACAAATCCCGCTGCTTCAAGCTCGGAGGAGGAACACTGGACAGGACCATTAACAACAGGGTTGCCAGATTGTGCTATTTAAAAATACTCCGCACCCTCCGAGATTTACAGTACAGCAAGTAAACGGAATTAAGTCCAATACATTTCAGCGAAAGGAAGTGTAAATGCAGCTATGTCTATTATGTAGATCATTTCTGTTGTACGATATATTGCGATAGGAAAAGCGGACTATGGACGGTCTGTAAATCAGAAATGGGGTCGGAAATTTATTTTCACGCAAAGACTGAGAAAAAATATGAATAAAATACATCTCTTTTCCAATTCCCAGTTTCAAGTCGTTTGTGTGGTTTATAAAATATAGCTGTGTGGAAATTTGCTGTGACCTGGCAACCCCAGTTAATTATAACAATAAGAACTGCTAGTCTGTATGTTGGATGACTTTAGGTTTCTCTCTCACTACTTGCCACGGGTTTACACTAAACATTCTCTAAATAGTAGCCTATAGCTTAAGATAAGTGTGATAGCCTTTCGACTTTTTGAGGCTATGTCTTTCGACTAAGAAAATCTGTCGGATTGTCTTTTTTTTAACCACCACAACAACGTACAACTCAATGTCCATTGTTAAGGACACTGAGACACAAATACTGTGGTTAGGCAGATAAGCTAACTGGATTCTGGTTTTTCTTTAACTGACTACAATTAGTTAACGAAATCGCTAGCTTAGTGTTTTGGCAGCAGATGGACTGTGAAATAAAAGACAGGCACATTAGCTACACGTTTTTTCTTGATAGTACAGACCTCCGGTTCATCGATTTGCATCTGGTTTTGACTGAAATCCAGCAGTGCAGCTTGGTTAGTAAACAACATACACAAAGCTACCTAAACTTACCCTACACAGAACATTTCTACCTCAAAGTTTGTTTTCAGGAAATGGTAGCCTCTCTCTAATGTGTAACTGCTTTTAATTCATTAATTTTAAAGTAATAAACTGCTTACCCTTAAGCTGGTATAAGTAGCCATCAGTAGCTAGCAAACCCAGCCACAACAAAATGACGTTTGGCGGGTGTTACAATCATTTCCTTCCGCGAATACTACAGGCTGAAATAAACAGTACCGCCCCCTGCAGGATAACCTCTTACCACAGAGCGCAGGACCAAGTGTACGGACTGAAGCTAATTTACTGTCAGGGCTGAAAATGCCAGTAGGTTTATATCATTATGTGATATAACTATTATCGGCATTTTAATATCTTCCATAGATTTGATGTCTAAATATTATGTATCAGTATTATGTATTATGTATTAGGGGAGCATTACATAACGTCAAAAAGGTTAGGATCTGTGAGTGCCTGCATGAGTGGTCGTGTTGGTTATGCAGAAATCAGGGTTTCAAGATCTGGATTGTTTCCAATCTTGTTACAGATTATCCATCTATTTTCTATACCACTTATCCTACACAGGGTCACGGGGGAGCCTGGAGCCTATCCCAGGGAACACCCTGAATTGGGTGCTACCCATCACAGGGCACAATCGCGCCCACATTCACACACAACTATTTCAGAATGCCAATCAGCTTACAACACATGTCTTTTGACTGGGGGAGGAAACCAGTGTACCCAGAAGAAACCCCCGAAGTACGGGGACAACATACAAACTCACAGATCAGAGGCAGGAATCAAACCCCAAACCCTGGAGGTCCGAGGCAAACGTGCAAACCTCTAAACCACTATACCCGCTATCACGGTTTAAATTGTATTAATTTGCCAAATTACATCTAACCTAAATGATGTTTGATTGTTTCCATCTCAGTGAGAATAAGTTGTCTTGGTTTAGGAGATACGATCCACTTTCATCTTTTAAGTCATTCTCTGGTTACAGGTGGAGCTGTGGGTGGAGTCTGAGCCAAAAGCAGCTATATTTCTCCTTCATTGTAATTTTATTCACCTCTCATCGGTACAGTCCAAGTGGGATGGTGAGAACTCTACTGAATTCACTCCACAGCTTCAGTAAAGTGTTTCAATTAGTCAGTTTCATTCGTTTGAATAGTAAAAATCGTCACAATCGACAGGAGGAAAAGGAGAAATTATCTGGAAAGCCCAGCAGACCTGGAGGACTTCACAGAAACATCCTGGAGACATGTCCAGAATTTATCAGCCTCCTGGTTTTCCCACAAAAACATTCAAGGCAAGCTCCCGGGACAATCAGCCGCCGAGGAGGAGACACGTTACACTTCGTGACATGGCGCTAACTCCAGACACTGTGCCGCCTTTCACTATTCCTCCGCTGTGTGTGCTCGCGGTTCCTCCGGGTTGTTCTCCGCCGAGTTCATCCTCACTACCGGAGCGAGGTCTCCACCGCCGTCGCTGCCTGCTGCATGAGCTCCCGCTTACTGACGAGCTGCACTCCGTTTGCTCTCCATCTGACCCGGCCATGTCTTTACTACATCTCGCAAAAGTCACCACTTCATACGGCTTCGTTACTTTGGCAGAGAGGCCTCGAGTTCGCAGAAGGGAATCGCTATTTTTCGACGATAAAATGACCCTTATACCGAGGAGCGACCGGACAGGACAGTATCAGGACAGCTGATGTTTATTTCCGGTCGATTATCGGCGGTTGACGGTACCTACCTGTCTGTAAAAAAAGGCTGCAGCTTGCCTGTTTTAGTCCAAATATATAGACGAGTTTACATACAGACTTTTTATTATTATTGATTATTATACGTAACAAATTTTCCCTTGAATAGGGGGATGTTTCTTCTGAAAATGTTTATTCAGTGAGAACAATCCATTTTTAATGTAAATAGCTCTTCAAAATACTGGTTATTTACAATAACTAGATGTAGTAATTGGAAAGAGATGACAATTAATAGTAAGATCTCTACACTGTTGTCCAAAAACAGTTTGTTGTCACAATTTCTGGGCAAAATACAAGAAAATAAAGAACGTGCTCTGAAGGAAATAGTCTGATGTCTTTTATGTTGAGACTGGCAAAACGTTTTCAATAAGTAGAACATTTTAATGCCATTTTCTTGCAAAGGACCTTCTATCTGATATGTATACTGTTATTATGAACTCAATTCACTGTCACATTGTTAAGGAAAGAAATGAAATGAAAAAAAAAAAACCCCTTACCAACGTTGTGAAATTTCATATTTTCAAGGTGAAAAATTCAATGGTGTTTTCTTGCAAAGGCCGTCCTATACTATACTATAATTAATATTCTATACTATAGCTATATACTGTACTGTATACACAGTTATTATGATGGACTGAAATGAAGTAAGTGCAACTCAAGCTTTTATGTTCTACTTGGATAGCTAGTTTTTTTTTTCTTCTTTTAAGCACTTAGTATATGCCCAAACCTGTAATAACAAAATAATAACATGATAATAAATCTGTATGGTAAAAACACAATGATAACAGAGTTATTATGTAGTAATACTTATAAGCAGAATTTATTTTATTATAACGAATATGGCAACATTCACTCTCATTGTGTGGTTTTAAAACCTTTTTAGGTTGAAATTGGAATTGTCATCTTGCAAAAACTGGAGCCAGTGTCTGTGCAGTAGATATGACCAGATAGGCAGTGGGTACAACTCTCAGCCAACCATACTGACAATGGACATGGTATCTAGATATTATAGTTCATATATAGTTCATAGTTAATATAGTTCATATAGTAACTCAAAGCACAGTGTTATTAAGTAATATGTGAATGCTATATTGAAGTTGTTTAATTTTTGTAGCCATATTGATTTTATTGTTGAGAGCTTTGAGCCATGACTGACTAAGCTAGTGGTTTTCAAAGTGGGGGCCGCCAGGGGGCGCCCGGGGGGCCTCAACAATTTGGTATACCCATCCCTCCCACTAGTATGTTTTCTCTTTCTCACGCTCAGACAACCACACACACACACACAATCAATTCCTAATGTAATGTAAAGATGTAAGATTTAATTATTAATAAAAAAATTTTAAAAAGGGGGATATATTCAGAAGTCTGTATTTTTAATTTTATTTTAAAGACATCTTGCAAAAGGGGGGCCTCAGTCAAATGTTAATGCCATTTGGGGGGCCTTGCCCTGGAAAACTTTGGGAACCCCTGGACTAAGCTACCATTTACTAGTGAGCTGACATTCTCCATAATGTCAATTTAAGTAATGTAGCCATTGAAAGGTACCAACTGAAAATACAGAGTTAAATGAGTCAACATTTAGATTAGAACAAAACCTGTTTCTAAGGAAAAGAATTGCTGCGCTTGATGATTTTCCTTCTAGCTCTCAAACCTGCAGAAACCTAAGTATTATTTATTATAGTGTAGGTGGCATATGGTATTACAGGCACTATCATTTCCCCAGACCTGTGACTGATGCTTTTATCTGAATGAGGCAAGAGTACTGGCCAAACATAACCAAATTCAAGCAGTTGTAATGTAGGTTCTACTGAGATTTGAACTTGGATCACTGGATTCCAGAGTGCTAACCATTACACCATGAAACCCCTGAGCGCAGATACTTTCAGGAAATTTATCGGCATGGAGGAATTGTTAATTGCAAATATTATCAATACTACAAACAAAACTAAAAAATCTATTTTATTGATATGGTGTATTTAAAATTTGTTTTGTCACCGTTTTATGAAAGCATTAAGCCACTGGAGGCCATGGGTTACAATGTTTTTCTGATGGGTAAGAGGGTTTTATTGTTATCACAGTTAATCACTTATTATACAGTAGGTGGTTGATGGTATAGGCACTATCACATCTTGAGTAGGCTGACGGCTTCAGTTACGAGGGCAGAGATTTGAGGCCATTGTTTACATAGAACTCCATGTATGAACTCCTTTGCTGCATTGCCAAACTCATCCTCTCTGTGTAGAGCAGCTCATCTGAGGCTATAGGTTGCTAGCACCGGAGAGGGGCTGTTGCCAAATACGTGGACCCACATCCGGTATTTGACCTGTTCATGTCCAAAAACGCATCAGAACTCCCAACAAACCATTGTTCAGGGCTGGTGCAGTCAGCAACATATCATCAAGAGACACTCCAAGAGTCAAACATGAGTCGGCTTTGACCTGGCTTGTGGGGGTGACAGTCAAAGATCTGTTGCCTGAAGGCAATTCATCTCTGCCTTTCATTCAAGAGTACGACAAAGAGAGTTAAAGTGACTCCTAGCTTGCTCTCTGTTGTTAGGCAGATGTGATCTTGATGTGTGGAAGGAGAGTGGGGCTACCCAGCTGTTTCCTTCATCAATGAGCATCTCCTTATCCATTTGCTTGATGAACTGCTTGTCCTATATAGAGGGAGCAACCTTGTTGTCATCCTCTGTGTATTGGAAGATCTTTCTCCCCAAGGAGTCATCTTCAGAGCATGGTGCTGGAACACAAGTGAGCTGTGAGCCTTATAGGTTGTAGAGAGTGCAAGAGATTTGACTGTTCACAATGAGATGAATCAGGCAATTTATGTAGTGAGAGTGGTGGCCGTTCTTGCTTCCATCTTTTGGTCTGTGAGCAAGCTGCATCTAGACAGGCTTCACCAATGATAACCAAGCCGAGATCCAAGTTTTGGGTATATGGCGCTTCAGTGAGTCCATTTTGCTGGTCTCTCACCTTGTGGACCTGTAGGAGAAGTAGGATCAAAGTCCAGAGTGCTAACCATTACACGATGGAACCACTATGTCAGGAGATCCATCTGCATCGACCATAGAAAAAGCGGAATAACTTTACTACAAGAAACCATGTATAGGTTCCACCAAGACTCAAACTTGGATCACTGGATTCAAAGTCCAGAGTGCTAACCATTACACCATGGAACCACACTGCAAAGCCACCTTCAGGAAATTGGCATCGACACAAGACAAAACTGAATATCATAATGAAAATGGAGTATGGATCAGTACATTTGGTTGGAAATACAATAAATAAGACGTGTGGTAAAAGCGAAGAACAAATGTCTCTCTTAATGTCAGTAGAAGTTTTATACCTTTTAGAATTTCCCGTTAATCTCTTGTACTTTGCCCAGTAAATAATGCACGTTCTACCAAGATTTGAACTCAGATTGCTGGATTCAGAGTCCAGAGTACTAACCATTACACCATGGGACCACTACACCTTAATTATTTCAGGAGATCCACCAATATCGATCCCAGAAAAAGCTGAACATCCTGGAAAAAACGGGGCTTGGTGGGACATACAATAAATAAGACTTGTGGTAAAAGCAAAGAACAGACGTCTCTCTTTATGTCAGAAGACGTTTTAAAACGTTTATTTAAAAATATTGGAGTAAAGTTAAAAAACTGGACTAAAGTCAGCCACTAGAGGACCTCTGAGACATTTAGACTTCACTTTTAAATCCCTGTTACACTGTCCAGCCCCATACAGTATTTACAGTCAGTAGCTGAGTCGCTTTTGATATACTCACTTAGATACAGTTTGACTTGTTGCAGCACATTAAAATAGAAGTTGAAGAATTGTTTATTGTGAATAGTTTATCATACATTAAATTATTTATTGAACATAAATAAATAATTAATTGAACAATAAATATGTCACCCAAGGAGAAGTAGAACTGAAGTGCTAACCATCACACCATGGAGCCATTGTGTCAGGAGATCCATCTGCATCAACCATAGAAAAAGCTGAATATCTTTACTACAAGGAACCGTTTAAAGGTTCTTTATACTTTCAGGACAAACACTGTATTTTGTTAAAAAACTGTTTTTTTTGTTTTGTTTTTTACTCATAGTCAAGGACTCATACAACCAACAGATGGCAGTGTAGATCATGTAAATCTATCTCAGCATATCGTTTCACGTATCAGTATGTCTAGTGATTAGTGGATATATATATAATTGACCAGCACTCGTATTAAATCAAGTGCACTAGCATATATTTCGCAATCACATATAAACAGTGTGTTATTATGACATGTTGTATATTATTCAGCATAGTGTACAATAACTAAATTGTAGTTACTACTTAGTGCACTTGGTGTTATGTGGGCGGTTAATGTTCAATTATAAATCCACAAATTAATACTTATTACAAAAATACACTGAATATCATTGGAAAAATCTCTGAAAAAAACTCGCTGAAAAATACTCCGACTATTCGAGGCCATGCTAATATACTAGAAAAATAAATATTTAAAATTAAACAAAGATTACAATATTTTTGATGCCAAGTTCTCCCTCTTCTGAAGGGGGGATTTTAATTGGCTAACAATGTAAATGCCTATTAAAAATCAGGGACATCTTGCATTAGTAAAATACGATCAATTTATAGGCTGGGATTATAATCTGTGTGTGCTGAGTTCCATTTGGAAGAAGTATCACTTTTGTGATTTCTTTTATATTATCTAGAACAGACTCAACTCTGAAACATCAATATTAAAAACATATATTGCTCAGCATTTATTTATTTTTTATAAAACAAATGACACTTTGCAAAACATTGTATGAGTGTTTCGGTATTTCAGATGTATATATATCTAAACATTTACTAACCATTTCCCCCAAAGCACAAAAGTTAAAACTGTGATTAACAGTGTGCATTTCAAATGAAAGTAAAAAAACAAATGTCTTTTTGGCTCACTGTGTAATTATACACCGTGTAAGCACTGTCAAATGATTCTCTTACATTATATGTATATATAATCTCAAAAATTGAGTACTGACAAAAAATGAGATATGGAGAATTAATTTAGATTTACTGTCAAAAAAAGAAGAAACAATAGCAAATCTCAACAGCTAGATGCAATGCCAGGTGTACCCTGTCATAGAAAATAACCACTTGTACAATCTTTAAGAAAATACAGATGTTATTCATGTGAATTCAGATGTTATTCATGTAAATTATATAGTAGTATAATTGATCATTATTTTCACATTACACAGTTGAATTAGGACAAAATCCCAATAAAACTGAACAGAATTTCTATCCTGTAAGTTATAGTAATATCAATTTTCAGACTCAGATGGCACCCATTCTCTAAAACACCTCAAAATGTTGAGACACATATACACTACTAGATGTGTTTAATGGGATTACATGTGCACTCGGGATCTTAATGGCATTACATGTTTAATTTATAAAAGCCAAATATCAATAAGTGGTGATCACAGTGTATAAAACATCTTAGTTTCTCCATCAGTAGAAAAGCTAGAGTTCAACTCTAATAATGCTGCATACTGCAATAGAGGTGAAGGACTGTGCACACGGAGGGCGGACGTCCTGGCAGCAGGGATTTAGGTGTACTGTCTGGGTCCTGTTCAGCACCTGACTCCATTCACTCACTGCTTTTTGTCTCTCCCAGCAGCCAGTAGGTCCTCATCTTGCCCTTGCCTTTCATTTCCACATCTCCTCTCAGCTCCAGATGGAAGCAGTTAAATTCCTGCAGCACATCATGTGTGGCAGATGACACGTGGATCTTCAAGGCTGCCAATAAATATGTCATTAGTACAATATATATTCTTACTAAAGTATAATGAAATATTGAAGCATATTCTGACTACATATTTGAATGACAATAAATTTCCTCAGTTTGGCTCAGAATGAAAACTCAAGTTTAATTGCATTCATCATTGTGGTATAATAGCACTGACAGAGAGACTTGGGCAGCTTTTGAAGCTTTTATTCAAATACAAATACAGACTCTAAAAATGTTTTCCCCCACTATGCATGGATATGTTTTTTTGGCAGTTAAGCAGTATTGGCTTCAAACTGAAAACTGAAATGACATTTACCTTATTATGCCATTTCCCCTCTCCAATAAGGCATATGAAATCCCATTATCAAAAACACCATACAAGAAATAGATCAAAATTGAGCCATAACATTTCCTCACTACTGTGTTGATTCTGTGACAAAACAGACTTAAGATGCTCCTGAGTGGTGCAGCAGAAGATAGTTTGCCCTATGGTCAGGAAATCACGTTAATCATGCCACAGCCATTCCTGGATTTGAGCCAAGTTGGTAGCATGGGCGGGAGCCATGGGGGCAAAATTGGCCACGCTCTCTGGGTGGGAGTGGGTGGCATACGTGTTTGACTCCACTGTCAATAACAACAATCAATTTTGGGCATGTGTGAGCTCATATGTGGAAAAGAGTAGATGCAGCTTTCATCTGAGTGTGTTATGCTTCCCTGTGATACAGCATGAGCAACAGTTTGAAAGGATTTGGTTGGCTGGCTTCATGTGTCTTAGAGAAAGCATGTGTTAGCTTTCAACCCTCCCTAGTTGGTAGGGAAGAGCTGGCTAGTGGGTGGGAATTTTCAAATGACCAAATTGTGGAGAAAATTAGTGGAAACAAAGACTGTCATCATTTTCACAGCCTTTCACCTGTCAATCAACCCATCAAAGTGGGGCTACACCATGCTTAGCAGAAAGGTAACTTTACTTACCTCTCATATGCATGCATTTGATGGAAAAAAAATACATTGTGCATTTTTATTTAAATAAAACTATTTATTAGTCGTCCAAATCTCAAATAAGTCTGCAAACAACGTGCATAAAAAAACAAATACAAGTATTTCTACATGGTTTACATGGTTTGTTACACCATGTAACACCATGAGTCATGGTCTTGCATTAAAAGACTTATGCCAAGTTTCTTGGCCGGAGTGTTAATAATCATCCTCTCTTTCTGCAGTTCTATCCATCTCTTAACACAGGGAGAGGAGCTCATTTTATTTCACTCCAAATAAAATCACAAGCTTTAACCATAAGAGTAGTTATAAGTACTTTTATTTCCAGAAATTTTTATTTGTTGTGGTTGAACAAAATCCATGTACTTTTTTACATGGAGATTTGGAAGCTCACAGTATTACATAACTTACGCTCGCCGTTGGACTCCATGCGTGATGATGTGTTCACTGTGTCTCCAAATAAACAGTACCGAGGCATCTTTAGGCCTACTACACCAGCACACACAGGGCCTGAAAATACACACACACACACACACACACACACACACACACATGCACAAACTCATGGATTTAAATAGTGAAAGGCAGTTTGGGGTTTGTGTTTTAGACAGCTGACCTATACTGGGGTTGATAGTAACATAATTATTCTATTAATAAAAAGCTTTAGCAAGCTCTACCCAAACCAGCATCAGTCCAAGTCATGGATATAGAGCTTTACAGTAAATTCTCAGCATATACAGGAGCTTGTATTATGCTCACCACTGTGGATGCCAATGCGCAGTTTGAGCTGCTGGTCCGGTCGGTGAGAAATCTTAAATGTTTTGACAGCCTCAAGCAGAGCAAGGGACATGCGGCCAATCTCACATGCATGTATCTTCCCATTACGGACTGGCAGGCCAGAGACAACCATGTAGGCATCACCAATCGTCTCCACCTACAGGACAACCGACACTTGGAGTCAAGAAATGCGGATCCTGCACATTCAATTAGACAACATGGGAAAAATTCCCTTTTCTAGATAATTAAATTATCATTATATCACACAGTGGTACAAAATATTGAATGCTGCAGTTCACTTATAATTTTGTGTACTTGTTTGCAGAAGAATAAATCCTAAGCAATTTGAACATTTTGTCTGTAAAATGTTTGAAGAAAAGAGAGTGGTGTGTCAGAAATACCTTGTAAACATCAAAGTTGTCGATAATAGCATCAAAACAAGTGTAGAGATCATTTAGGAGAGTCACTATCTAAATGAGAAAAAAACAGCAAATCATGATACATTTTCTTTACAGCTTTTCATAACAGTGGATAAAATGATTCTTATATATTATGATTATTCATTCTAATATTCACCACTTGGATCAATAAAGAATAATACATGTTATATGTACATGCAGTAAATATGATAATGAGTGACATTGAAGGCAATAATAATAGACATACAGCTTAGGGAGGTGTGTAACTTCAGTGTGAGTTGTATACCTGCAGAGGTGTGCTTTCAGCAGACAGGGCAGTAAAACCCACAATATCACTGAAGTATATGGTGACTGAGTCGAAAGCCTCAGCCTGCACGGTCTCCCCCCTCTTCAGCTGCTCTGCCACTGAACTAAAGGAAAAGAGACAACTGAGATTTTATACACAAGGATCATCAAACACAAATATTAGTACCACAGCATATAATGCAACATCTCACCCACACACACATTGTGTTATATTCTAGATTTTGCATCAGTGTGTGATATAATGTTAATGATATATACATAGGGTTATAGAGGGATTTAGGGCTCACCATTCTTTTAATAGATGCTAGCCATGTGGAAAAATACTGTTGATGTTATTGTAAGGCACTTTCCCCACTAACATGGAAATGCAATTAAAAAAAATTTGATATATCTAATTCTGCCCTAATCACTTTCTTGAACTAGTAGCCAGGCCTTAGGGCAGGAGTCTTCAACTGGTGGTACTGGGCGCTCTAAAAAACACTAACAGAACCAATCAAAGTTTAAAAAACCGGCTATAATTTAGTGATTCCAGTTTTCTACACAAGAACCATCATGGCTTCCCTGTTGCAGCTAATTACATGCATTTATGTCAATTATTTATCCAAAGGCAACTTATCGAGACAGGTAAAAGTTTCCATAGATGTTCATATACAGTATTTACCCTCATTTGTCTAATTAGTGAAGTGACAACATGGCTCAAAAACAAATTTTGCATGCATTCTTCTCTTAATGTTAAAACAGATGTCTCATCTATTCTAAGTCTGTGGCGCTAGATGTAACGTAAAATGCCATATTTTATATAATCATTATGATTGTCACAATTACACTATATGATTTGCATTTCCATCACAATATAGTACTAGAACTCAGCATCATTTGCTGAAGCTAAAGGAGCTCTGTTCATTTTATTTGCCCTTGCTTCTAACCGATGGTTTTGTGCAAGGTGAATGAATGCAAATTACAAACCAAGCCCCACAAATAAAACCAATTTTATTAAATAAATTATGCAAGCTTACATTAGTTGGTCGCAGGACATTTAATTCTTGTGTAGCTATGCCCCAGTTTGTCTAGTGAACCAGACCAACATTATGATCTGGCTATGTTTCTTTTATTTTTCTTTCAATTTGTACTAATGTACAACATTTTATAACACTAAACTTTCTTAAAACATTTAAAATGTTTTAAATGTTAAAACTGTGGTAGAGTATGCATATACTACGCTTATCTATGTTTTCTTCTTTCGTTAATGAAATGTATTTTTTCATTCATCTTCAGTAATCACTTTATCCTGGTCAGGGTCAAACTGGGTCAGGAATCTACTCTGGGAACACTGGGCAGGAGGCAGGAACACACTTTGAATGGGAGGTCACATTTGTGCACTCATTCACCTTGGGGCAATTTATAGTCACTAATCAATCAATATACAACACTATGTCACCTCAATAATATTGATTTCTGACATTTTAAGATAAAGTGACACATGTCATTTAACCAGGATTTGTTCAATACAGTAATGGCATTATTAGGTGGAGCAATATTATTATATGTATATATGTCTCTTCAATGGTAATAATGCAAAATCAGGCTGTGTATTTTCCTGCTATGGTTATGTATGTGATAACTGTGGTAATGACTAACTGGGGCAGTATCTGGTAGAGTAGGGCTTCTGCCTTGCGCTTCTCTTCCAGGTAAGCCTGCGTCCTCTCCTCCACCAGCTCCTCCAGATTATTAGCATACTGCTCCATCCGAGACAGCAGGTTATCCAGGATATCCCTGCTGTGCTCCCTGAGACAAAGAAGAGAACAACAGGGAAGAAGGTGAGCACCAGAGTCATAAACTGAGTGTTATGTGTGCTATGAAGATGGTCAAATGTGAGTGACTTCTAATGAATGTAAATATATAAATATGAATATCAAGAACAATATCTTCTATGCAGCTGGAATGGCAACAAGTGAGTGAACTGCAAAATGTTATTTGAGATCAAGCAGACTAAATGAATTGTGTGTATGTATAAAAATGAGAGCAGTACCTGTTCTGTTTACGCAGAAGTACTTTAATGTGGCTGAACTCTGGCCTCTCTGCAGGCTCCTCTGCCCAGCAGCGCTGCATCAGGAGCCCCAACTCCTCACTGTGTGCCTGGGTGTTAACAGCTGGCCGCAGGTACGGCCACTCACCCAGAGCAACACGGTCCACTATCTCTACACAGAGATAGATAGATAGATAGATGGATAGAGAGAGAGAGAGAGAGAGAGAGAGAGAGAGAGAAAGAGATCAAACTCCAAGTTGCATTTCTTTTTCTGTTTTTCCTGAACTCTATGATATAACCGACAAGCTGAGAAAAATGTCCAGACTTTCATTCACAGCCAAGTCTCAGACAATATACTGAAAGTGAAGTGAATACATGAACAGTTATGGAGTCGCAATGTCCCTTAGAGAACATTTTGCTAAGCTCTCACATTTTATTTTCATACCGAATGCAACATTTTCATCTGTTTCATTTTTTAATTGTTTTTTTTTTAATATCATTTTCCAATCGTTCTATCCTCTTAACCCACGTAAACTGTTTCATACAGTGTTCACAGCCTATCATTAAGGTAAGAGGAAAATGGTGTCTGAATGGTGCGATCTTATCTTAATTAATTTAGCCCTAATTAATTGTTACTTCTAAGTAGATTTTTTTATTAAAAGGCTGAAATGCAGTGAAAAGTAATAAAAGCTCTGTGTCTTCACACATTTAGAAATGGTGCTATATTAGATACGAGAGCGAGTCTCAGCTGTATGTAGTCAAAGCTCTGAATGGCACTGGGAGTGCAGCGACAGCCTCTTCTCACCCGCTTCTTGTGTATTTACATCCGTCTCTCTCTATCTTTCTATTTCTCTGCCATTTTATCAGCATCTCTGCCTTTAATACCATTATTATGGGAAGCATATGTTGTTGCTGTCAGCCTCATGGAGGAAATTTGTATGACACATTCAGGTGTGTATAATGAGGAGCACTGGAGTGAACAATCATTATCTTTGCTCCTTTGCTCCCTCAGTAATAGAACCGCACTTACATATGATTTAATATGTATAATAAATATGTGTGAATGTGCATGTCAGAGTCTTGGTGTGTGTTTTACACTAGTAAATGTTGAGCCTCACTGACTGATAGCATCAGTAGAGCGTCAATGTCAGGGAGGGCAAATAGCTGAAAGCCAGATTTAGCACAGGCAGCTGAACCTAATACTCTGTTTTCTTGCAGTAACAGGGAACATGACCTTTCTGTTTCACAATGACATTTTAAGAATCAAGACACTTTCTGAAATGCTTTAACGTGTAATTTTATCTTTTGAGCATAATATTAGACTGGAAAATCATCCCTTTACCCACATAAAATATATAAAGGGAATACTGTTTTGGTTGTTTATGGACTATGTTACTGTTGAACAAAGCCATTTTCAGCAGACCTGGCATAACTTGGTGTAAGAAACACATACTGTAGTTTCACATGTTCCTCCTTTGTCAACTTGGGTTTCCTCCTAAAAACATGCCGGTAAGTGAACTGGCTACTTAAAATTGCTCGTAGGTGTGGGAATGAATATGTAGGTTTGTAATATCCTGCGATGGCCCGACCTCCAAAGAACAGTCCTGCCTCGGTCAGTTTTCCCAGGTTCAGGCTCCACCACAACAATGAAAACAATTACTAAAGATGAATGAATGGAAGGATATAGTGTTCACCAAAATGTGATCCTGAACTCATAGATTACAAAAGATGCTGAGTTTTTACTCTGCGTCACTTTATTCAAACTCTGAATCAACCATACTTTTAGGGATGGAAGGTTCACATTGCAACATTGTTGTTTTTTTTACCTTCTTAAATAAAAAAGAAAATTATCTAAAACTGTAAACTTCAATATGGTTTCTGAAACCAAGCAGTATAATAATTCTACAGTGCTAAATAGTCTTTCTATATAAATAAACTGATGTGTCATTGTTCCCTAAATTACATCACAGCTACAGTGAATCTAGTAATTTAATTATATTTCTATTTAATTATGTACTTATAGCCCCAGTGCTAAGATGCTACGTCTGAGTACAATCATCATATTACCAAGCAAAGATTTATGATCATTATTATCATGTTACAAAGCAAAGATTCTGGAATGAGGATTTGGTAATGACGTTTTACATAATTTGTAAATTACAGTTGTGATACACAACTGCTGTAATGCAGCAGGCGGCTAAACTGACATCCTCCCTCTGTAGATGACTAAGAGGATGTTTCTGTGTAGAGCTGTATCATTAGATGCTAGAGTTGTGGTGAAGGAGTAAATTGAAGCTGATATATTTTAATGTGTGGGCATGTGTTTTTGAGTGAGTGAATCATGACCTCCCCTTATGGACAGGAAGCAGACAAAGCTCTTCTCCATTAGTGCACTCTTCAAGTGTAATTGGCAATAGAGCCAGAGACATATGGTCTGAGAGACAGAAGATCTAAGAGAGGAATAAAGCCTATAATCTGAGGTGAAGATGGAGACAACTGTCACAAAGGCACTGTGGATAACAAGCTGATAGAACGGCACTATTTCAGTCGCTCTTAACCTCTACCCAGCTCGACAATGAACCCATATCAATTGCTCTGAAATGTAATCTCAGGAAAGACAAGCATGTCACTCAGTAGATCCATTACAGATGCCAAATCACTAAGCTTTTTCGACATTTGAGCTACTTTTATAGAAAATAATCAACCTAAAATAGCATTAGGTTGCTAACAACAAGACAAAAGCAGATAAGCACAATACTAAACACGTGTTTGTTAATTCAAGTATTAGAGAATGTCTTGATAGTTTTCTCAAACTCGATTTGTCTTCTCTTATTGTCTTAGTTGTAGATTTAGATGTATATAGTTAAAGCTTAGGATTTTAGGGTCTATATGGCAGGTCTGACCTTTAGAGCTGAGTGTCTCGCCCTCTATGTAGAAGACGCCTCTGCGCAGTGCCACCTCCTGCAGGATGATGCCAAAGCTGTAGACATCTCCTTTCTGTGTTCCGCCTGCAGGAGGGCTGCCCATCCTCAACAGCTCCGGAGCCATCCACAACTTCCCTACAATAAGGTACACAAACATATCACACTGGTGCTGTTACAATCTCCTATACCTGGTATGAGATAACATGCATTATACCAGCGCACTGTTGAATTTTCAAATCTGTTAAACAGTGCAGCTCTGATATTAGTGCACTGGAAATGTCAGGTTTATATTAAAGTGCTCTCGCATTAGCATTTCTACAACTAATTTACAGGGAGTTGTATAGCAGATGCTTACCATAATCTAAGACTAACAATAAATGGATTTAAAAATTTTATTACTTAACAAATAATAATTATTATCCTTGTATCAAATAATCAAACAGTTACTCGTTAGGTCACATCAGACCATCCCAACATTGATTGCTTTCGTATAACAGCATGTCCTCTTGTGTTTTATTCCTTAGTTAATTGTGCCCTTTTCATTGAACAAATAACAGAGGTATAAATGAAGTAATGACAATTTCCATAAATGAATAAATTAATAGGGCAAGCAGGAATATTCCTCAACAGCCAGTCAGGCTACACCAGTCTTGTCTCTCACTCACTGATTTTAGCCCATTTGAACTCTTTCTCACAGTACACCGGTGTTCCATTTTGGTGGTGGAATCGACTTATCGACATTTTCAATCAGTATAAACAAATGAATTGTTTTATTGCCACAAGTCTGTTATAAGACTAGTCAGGACATTGTTGGGTTTTTCTGTGTGTAGAGTATTGTGATGCTGTTGAGCAAGGCAATTGGAAAAGGGTGGGATGTGAGCCCCATGCGGGGCAAACAATTCACACCTCTCCACAATAACACTGTTAGAGAGGCAAAACTGACAGCACAACTAAAGCTTTTTTGATAGTAAAACACTGTATACTGATACTGGTACAATAAAATTATAACATTTAAACCTAGTAGGCTAGGTTAAAAAAAAAAACACTTATGAAAACTGCAACTCATTTCTGTTCTCTTTCTGTTTTATTTAGCTCCTTTTTGTTCATTAATCTGTTGTTCAGTGTTTATTATAACGTGAGAGAAAGAGAAGTTCTCCGTGAAGGCAGTTCAGAAGAATTTCTGGCATTGTGTATAACTACATGCAGACTTACGTGCGTTGTAAGAGTGAGCGTCCTCGCTGTTGGATTCAGCCCTGAAGCTTGACAGCCCATAGTCAGTGATTTTCAGCACAAAGCGGTTATCCACCACACAGTTTGAGGACTTCAAATTACCATGGGATACAATCACACTGTTATGAAGGAAGGCCATTCCCTTTAAAGAAAAAAAAAGAAGAGAAAAATGCTGGACCTTACAGAAAGGGAAAGAAGTGCTCACCTATTATTTGAAACTGTTCTTACATGCTAAGGCTGATAACTGAAAAAAGGCTTGTGATATTGCACAAAGGCATCAGCTTACCAGTTCATCTAAGCTACTCAGTGCCATCTGTGAAACATATTGGCTAGTCTTGAACAATAGGATGAACGAATGAAGAGAGCAATAATAAAAACAAATAATTATGTCTACACACGTACCTTCACAATGTCATTGATCAGAGAGTATTTAAACATCCAGTCGAGTGTGATGCTTTCATTCTCCAGAATGTCCTAAACACAAACAAACATATGGCAGGGATGACTGTTCATTCATATTCTGTCTTTTTTTTTTTTTTTTTAAATTAAAGTTCTAAAATTTGTAATATGAGAGTCAGTGGTATCTGTGAAGTCTAGTAGAGGATAGGCAGATAACCATCGAAAAAGCATGCCTCTTTTCAACAATGCAATTTGTTCTATAGTTAAAGTAGTGCAAGTCCCTTAAAAAGTACACTGGATGACAGACACATGACACAATAATGATTGTGAATCTTGCTCTATAGCTAATTAGTAGGACTGGGCCAAAAGATGATGATGTAATCAGATATCGTTGATAATTAACATGATTGGCCCTAATCCTTTATGACCAAATTATGATATCAATAATTTTCTGAAGGACAATAGATAAAAAGAGAGAATATTTTTGTGACAGCTTGTTATATAGGCTAGTATTAACCAAAATCATATTTACAGTTTACTTACTTTTCTTACAAATAAGAAAAGTAACAGTAGCTCACTAAATATTCAGAATGATCAATCTAGTGATTAGTACAGGCTATAAATAAACTAGGCAGCTATAATGGATCACGTATCAGAAAGAAAAAGACGTGATGTTGGCTATATTATTAAAACATTTTTACTTGAGGCATCTCATTACTACAAGCTATAGAACCACTCTAAATACAACTAAAAGAGTTACTTATTCATGAGAAATTTGGATAAAATAATTCAACGGTGTACGTCTGTGTCTTTCTTCTTATTTTTTTCTGAGCTCTGCTCTGGCCAGGATTTGAAATGTGTGGGGGACGAGGATGGGAGCAGGATGGATAAAAATAGGAACCCAGCACCACCAGTGATCAAAAGGTTACCATGACGACCCTGCGGTAAACATTGGATGGGGCAGTTTGCTATTCATTATAAGTATTTTCAAATATCGGAAATCCCTGGTTAGAGCAAAATAATGCTTTTAATGTGACAGATAAAGTATATGATTAATTCATGATTTTTTTCTGTTTAATTAGTGACCATTTTTATTATGTCATGCAAAAGCTTCACAACTTTAAAATACATATATAATGTATATAAATATGTAACTTCTGTCACTGCTCTGTCCCAATAAAGAAAGAAACAAACAAATAATATTTTTTTAAAAACAGGTTTCATCCACATTCTCCAGTTTCATCTGTTTCACCAGTTTCATCCGCTTTCATCTCCCAGAAACATACCAGTAGGTAGACTGGCTACTCTAAAATTGGTCCTTGGTTTGAATGAGTGTGCGAATGTGTGTACATGGTGCCCATTGATGAACTGGCCCATCCAAGGTCTATTCCTGCTTTTTGCCCAATGTTCTCAGGTTAAAATAGGCAGCTGATTGGCATAACTAATTGCATTCATTGCATAATTTATGCATGTTATCTCTTCTTGTTTTTGTGAGAGTTCATTTATATGTAAGCAATCCTGGAGTGTTTCTGTGGAGTGTTTATATGGGCTATTTCCACATCTCTAGAATGGCAATAAATTTGGCCAAATAAATAAAAGTTTTAAATAGTTTAATCAGAAAAGCAATGCTTGCACTAGTACAAAAAAGCTCATATGCTTAAACTGGGTTCCCATTACTTTTGTCTGGGAGAAGTCACTGTAGAACATCATTTTCCACCACTGTGCGTAATGATTATTGCCTGTGCAGACATTTCTCCATTTAGTGCAGACGACATGGTAACCATTAAACTGATAAACAGCATTAAAGGACTTGTGGTGAATGTATGGAGCACTGAGACCTGAAGATGTGTTTTTTTTATTTCCTGCATTGTGAAACGTTTAGGGGAAGGCTGGCTGTACCTGCAGACTGCCTCGCGGGCAGTACTCTGTGACTATGCAGATGTTGGGAGGATCCATGCATGCCCCAATAAAGCGAGTTAAATGATCGTTTTGCACATCCCGCATCTGAAGAACAACAGAGAGAGACCGAATTAAACTTTGAGAAAAGGTTATTATGATGATGATGATGATTATTATTATAAATAAGACACATATAAAATATGAATAAACACAAGTATTACATGCTTAGAAACAGAGGTCTAGGACTTGATTTGACATTCTGGGGAAAATCTCAACAGTTGTATGTAAACCTGAGGATTTCTCTTTCATAGAGGAAAGGCCCATTTAGAAAGCTAGAACCCTGACTTATCTAAAGTACCACTGGGGACCCTTTTTCTCTAACATTCTAATCCCCATAAGCAAAATGTCTCTTTCTTGACTCACATGCTTCAGTTCAAACAGCACTGTCCTGGTCAGTTCAATGCGTTTCCTGTTGACAAATTTGATAGCCACAATGTTTCCCTGGGGATGTGATAAACATGTTGAGGATCAGCAGTGGCATGTACCCAAAGGTTAACCCCAGCAGGGTAGTAAAACAATTTTGAAACAGAATTTATATGTGTGTGTGTGTGTGTGTGTGTGTGTGTGTGTGTGTGTGTGTGTGGGAGGGGGGGTGTGTATGTGTGTGTGTACCTTAAAGTAGGCAGTCTTAGCAAACATCTGGAAGTTGTCGTCAGCAGTGGGTAGAGAGCCGTAGTTTGAGCCTCGCTTTGGGGAGAGAGAGAGAGAGAGAGAGAGAGAGAGAGAGAGAGAGAGAGAGAGAGAGAGAGAGAATCAGTCTTACAGATGATCTTACAACCTTCCTAAACTGGTTTACTGAACACCACCAAATCACTCACCAGGGAGAGGGTCAGTTTGCTGCCTGCACTGCGCAGCACCTTCTCCAGATTGCTCATGTGCAAATCCTCCCAAAAGATCCGCCAGAGCTGAGCAGCCAGCTCCTTCTCTAACTTCAGCTTCCTGTGTGGGACAGAGAGAAGACGATAAAGAAAGTGGAAGTGATGAGACAAAGTCAAAAATTGGCAGAACTTTCTGAAGATATGTTTGCACAGAGCTAATATCACTCACCAAATCCCACATTGCACTCACCTATATATGAAGATGGTGACATTAAAGATGATGACAAGAATAAAGAACATAACAATTGACACCATCTGGTGCATTGTGATGGTCCCTGAAAAAACCCCAGAAACGAGTGTGTGAGAAAAATACTTTCTTTAATGAATGAAATTTAACACTAAAGAATGGAGAAGAAAAATCTGCACTAAGAATATACGAAAACCGCTGATGATGATGCATACTATGAAGGAAAAGAAAAGAAATGTATGCTGAAAATGGTAATTAAAAGACATCATCGGTAAAGGCTTCATATAAATGGGGAAAAGTGCATTACTCACGTGCAATGCAGGCAGGGTTATCATTCTTGAAACCACAGAAAGGCATGTCAGGAGGAACACTGCCTCCGGGCCAGTGAAAGGCCATGTCAGGCAGCGTCTCCATCTGTTTCTTAGTACCATTATACACAGCAACAATCTGGACAAAAAACAGCAGTAATGAACTGACAGACGGAGAGCTGATGCCATGAGGCGACTGAGCAATTATCAAGGCTCAATATTATGTTTCTGTTATAAACATAAGAAAATGGATCTACAGTAAGTACTGATGATTTAAATATTGATTTATTTTTATATTAAATAATCTATGCTACATGAATTGATATTATGTTCAGCATTGGCTAATACAGCTAGATACTAGGAATCTGAAACAAAACTATCAACGGAAACAATTTCAGTGAATCATAGTCTATAAATCTGTATGAAGTGTTTTTCTCTAGATCTATGCATTCCAGAGACTATAGCTAAACACATAGCTAACATTCTTAACATAGATAAAAACCAAAGAAATTATTATCGACTTTAGGAGGAAAGCTCCCCCTCTTCAGACTCTTATCATTAAAGGGTCTGAGGTGGAGCAAGTTTTCAGGCCTTCACATGACGGTAAACCTGGGCTGAGCTGATAACACCATGGCCATAGTGAAGAAAGCACGGCAGAGGCTTTATTTCATCAGGCTGCTGGGGAAGTCCGGACTCAGCCGTCATCCCCTCACCCAGGCTTACAGAGGACTTATTGAAAGTGTTCTCACCAGCAGTATTACCATATGATTTGGAAATACTGCCCAGGCTAAGAGATCACTTCAACGGGTCATTAAAACTGCAGAGAGAATCATCGGCTCTGAGAGAATCATCGGCTCTGAGCTACCCTCTATGGAAATATTAGACACACAGTGTTCCAGGAGAAAAGCCCAGAGCATTCTTAGTGATCAAAATCACCCAGCTCACTCTTTTAATAGGTGGAATAACTCAATATATAACCTAAGACACCAAAGGCCAATGAGGATTGACACTCATAAGGCATGTTTTCATAATAGATTTTTTTTCAACCAGACTGATTGCAAAAGACATTGAGGCTGCAGGGAATATTTCACCTCACATCTTACTCATAGCAGGGACACTTAATTCATACACTTGACAGTCAATGAATGGGTTGTATTTTTATTATTATTATTATTATTATTATTATTATTATTATTATTATTATTATTATTATATTACTGGCTATGCCACATAGAGTTTTTATATAATAATTTATTTTAAATTTGCTATTTGTTAAATTAAATTAATATGTATATATAGATTTTTTTTGCAATGTTGTGGTTCTTATGTCATTGTTGTAAAATTTGACTCAAAGAGTTATGCACAGAAATTCCAATGTACCTGTACTGCTTTGTACTTGTGCAAATGGCAATAAATTTAATCTAATCTAATAAATATAACCAGCTAATTGAGGCTAGGAAATGCAAATGCTAAGGGAAAACGCAAATGATGTAACGCGATGCAAGATGTCGCATAATGGTTCTCTAAAGTGCAATTCTGATAAGTGACCTAAATAACGGTCTTGTGTCTCCCACATGTGGAAGATCATCTAATGTGAACATCATAAGTTTAATTTTCTGTGTATAAACTTAACAAAGCACAAGTTCATCCTATTATTTTATTTTTGTGGCCATTCAAAAAGAAATGGGGCAGGACTCATAAGGACTCCTCTGCTTGAAATCAGGAAAATATGAATAAAGTGCAAAAAAAAAAGGACAAAAAAACTTGCAGCTAACCAAAACAGAAACTCTGGCATTACCCAGTAAATTACACTTGTGTCAGCAATGAAATAGAGTCCTAATCATTTTTGTCTATTTCTATTAAATTACATCATTTGCAATATGAGAGGACTAAATATGTAATGCAATGCTGGATTACCTCAATAATCTATCCAACACTTTCTCAGTCTCTCTCTCTCTCTCTCTCTCTCTCTCTCTCTCTCTCTCTCTCTGACACACACACAAACACACACACACACACACACACACACACACACACACACACACACACACACACACACACACACACGCACACGCACACAGAGGGAGAGAGAGCAAGAAAAAAGAGAGAGCACACCCTGCCCCTCCACACATGCATGAGTGCACCAAGAGATAACAATCTGTAATTAACTTTCTAACTGGTGGACATGGGAGAGAGAACTGGATTGCTGGATTGAATGCAGTGAGGTAATTACCTTGTATTACCTTGTATTTGGATAATGGCAGTTCCCTGAGAATTCATTTCACACTGTTTATTCATTTCACATCTACCTGTGTGAATAAGTTAGATAACATAACACCTACCTAAGAGACCCCCCCCTCTCTCTCTCTCTCTCTCTCTCTCTCTCTCTCTCTCTCTCTCTCTCTCTCTCTCTCTCTCTCTCTCTCTCTCTCTCTCTCTCTGTGTGTGTGTGTGTGTGTGTGTGTGTGTGTGGTGTGTGAGAAAAGCCCCTACCTCAAAGATGCTGGAGTTGGTATCAGTCATGTCCCATAAAGCAAAGTCAGTCTCTCTGTCTCCCTTATCATCTATCTGCACGAGTCCGGTCACACCTGCAGACCCCAGAGTGCAAGGGCAGTTATAAGCTTATAACATCCAGACATTCATTTACACAGCTTGGAACTGATGTTGTGATTCATATTTGATTTGCATTTGCCTAAGAGTTAAGTCAAATACAAGCTATGCAATGGCTTGCCTTTCATTATTGAAATGTATAAAAATAGATTTCTAATATAGTATAATAGATTGAACACAATTTGCGAAATCACAAATTATGTTCAATGGGCTTGGCCCACTAAGCATCTAATGTGCAAATTAACCTAAATGTTTTAGCCACAAACCTGTGTGCTGAGCTAGCTAGCTAAATAACTTAGCTAATATCAGTGATAAAGTTCTTATCATTGTTACTGTATATTTTGACAGTTTTAACCACACTTATATAGACACTTGAATACTGAAATTCTACCCATATCTAGCTATGAGAACTTTACTAGCAGTTAACTCGCCATGAGGGCTAGTATAAGGACACTCTGAGGGCTAGTATAAGGACAGGGGTTCATTTTCAAATAGTATATTCATGTATACACTTAGATTCATTTGAAAATTTTGTTCATCATTTCATAACTTTTTGGTTTTTCAAGTAAGACCTTTTATCAAGTAGGACCTTTCTTTAGTAGTGAACTAGAACTATATATTAGTATTAGATTTAGATTGTAGATACATCAACGTTATTAAATATAACTACTGTATGTCTGCCTGCTGTGGATGAAACAGTGGGTCATGTGAAGAGGCCATGGGGCAGACTTCTCATTCCCTGCTCGATTGGCCTTGGCACTATTAAGGTGTGAGAGGAGCAGGCAGAAGACAGACGCTCCAGGGAAACCAGCACTGACATTTAAACAGATATGAAGAGCTTAGCCATTATCGGCTTGCAAATGTCAACGCCATAGAGGGAAAAAAAACTGGATTGACAGAAAGAAGGAGAGCAAGAGCGAATAAGAGACACAGACACTTGAACAAGGTAGAGGAGATGTGGACTGTGATACTCTTATTAGGGGCGGTGGGCACAAACGTACTCACTCCCTCACCCAGTCTTTTCTGGTGAATCGTGAACATTGCATGTAGCATAGTAAGAAATGGATGTTGAGTGAAATAAAGGAGGGATAATAGTAGAAGGGGGACATTTATTGTTAACATAGGGCTCTATTGTTGTGTCTGTGCAAGCATAATTTGCTGGATAATGGGGGTGTTAAAAGCGGTGTGACATTCAAAATGCACCGGTGCAGCCATTTCTACACCCATTCTGGTACCAAAAAAGACCCCCTTTTAGCACAGACACAAGGGTACAATGGTGGTTTCCTGATTTCCTTACTGCAAGCACCACTTTCAAAATATGGTCCCAAAATTTTATAAATATATGACCACAATTTTATATTTATTTTGTTTACAGCATATTCCACACTGAGTAGAAAACATGTGTGGGAATTGTGTCATTCTGATCATATCATTTTCTTGTTTATATTATTCAATCTCTTCATTAGCCTGATATTTCTATAAGAATATTATTAATAATAATAAAACCCAAAGCAACCTACAATTGAGATGGGATACAACAGCACAGTTAAAGGTTAGGCATCTTAGGAACAGTTAAAGGTTAGCAGTGCAGGGAACTGACAACCTTCTTAGCAGAAGCCCAAAACTTTAACCACCAAGGTACCACTGAGATTTACATTTATGTGCATTTACATTTATTCATTTAGCAGACTTACAAATGAGAAAATACAAGCAAATCTTGGATTGTTGGTATTCAAAGAAAAATGCATGCTCTTGAATCCAACATCTCAAGTTTGTGACACTAAGATATTAACATATATTCTAGTGATGAAAATATAAGGAGATATGACTAAAAAAAATATGTTTGCTGTATATTCTGTCAGCTAGCTAGTAAATTCTACCACTGAAAATCACTATGCAAGGCTCCTGATTGGCATGAGTTTGAATCCTGACAATGACACAGCTATCTACGGCTGGGAGCCAAGGAAGCAAAATTGTCCATTCTCGCTGCATGGAAGGGAATTCATATACTCTCTCCCCTAGACAACCACAGTCACGTCTATGAGCTCATGTATGTGGAAGAGGACAGATAATGCTTTCCTCTGAATGTTACGCTGCCCTGTGATGCAACAGGAACAGCAGTTTGAAAAGATGAAATTGGCTGGCTTCATCCTGTACTAGCGATGTCTCATCTCTGCAGTTTGCACTAATGGTCATTCTGGAAGTAATGTTTTTCTTAAATACAGTGTGGGCAAAGGCAGCAATCTAAAAAATTACAGCTTATGACAGAAATAGCACTCAGACGTAACAGGGAAGTGAGACACTGCTGCTAACTAAGGCGGGAGTGTGGCTTGCCTTTGCATTTGTAACCTTTCACAGTGAAAGATGTGCTGGATTAGTCATCCTGCTAAGGGTGAATGTCATACACACAGGTTAGTGGATCATTTTAAAGATCAGTAGCTGTTTCAACATCTGCAGCTGGCAGAACAAACAGTGGCATATGCACACACACACACACACACACACACACACACACACACACACACACACACACACACACACACAGACAATTTATTTATATCCACTCAGCAAAGTAGCAAAAAAGGCCATAAATAATAGCAATGCAGAATGCAGAAAAAAACCATCATTCTAGAATTAAAACATGTACTGTATCAAGATTATCAAGTGCATGGCCACTCACTGGCCTCTGTTAGTCATAGCTCTCTGAAAAGTCCTTAAAAGTCCTTATGAAAGCCATCTCATTAGTTAGTGTGTTGTTCACGGACAAGTCATTAAATCAAAATCCTGATCGATGTTGATCGAGTTATGCCACACCAGTTTTTGATTGTCAGTGGTCTGATGTCCAACAGTGCACTCTATCCCTAATTCACTAAATAATTCCTTGTAAAAATAATCAGAAAGATGTAACTGGTTTCATATACAGTGAGGGGAAAGAATTATTGAACACGTCAACATTTTTTTCAGTAAATATATTTCCAATGAGGCTTTTCACATGAAATTTTCACCAGAGATCAGAATTAACTCAAGAAATCCGGAAATATAAAGAATTCACAACATTAAAGTCCATAAATAAAATTATGTGTAATAAAGAGGAATGGCACAGGAAAAAAGTATTGAACACACTAACGGAAATATATTTAACACGTAGTGCAGAAGCATTTGTTTGTAATGACAGCTTAAAGACTCTTCCTGTATGAAGAAATTAATTGGCTGCAGTATTCAAGTGTGATTTTGGTTCAGTCTTCTAAATATATTGTCTTTAAATCTTGTTCAGTTGGATTCAAGTCAGGTGACTGACTGGGTCATACTAACGCCTTGATTTTTTTTTCTCTGAAACCAATTGAAAGTTTCCTTTGCTGTATGCTTTGGATCGTTGTCCTACTGGAAGGTCCACCCACGTCTCATCTTCATCATCCTGGTGGACGGCAGCAAATTTTTTTCAAGAATCTCCAAGGTAAAGGGATCCATTCGTCATTCCATGTGATGAAAAACAGCTCCACATCATGCTGCTTCCACCTCCAGTCTTCACTGTTGGTATAGTGTTTTTAGGGTGATGTGTAGTGCCATTTCGTCTCTAAACATGGTGTGTAGTATGACAGCCAAAAAGTTCAATTTTGCTCTCATCTGACCAGACTACACTCTCCCAGTATTTCATAGGCTGTCCAAATGAGTTGTAGCAAACTTTAAACGAGCTTTGAAATGCCTACTCTTCTGACTATACTTCTGACTCCCTGGTCAGAGATCTTGCGAGGAATTCCTGTGTGTGGCCGGTTGATGACGGAGTGATGTTGCTTCCACTTGCGGATAATGGCCCCAATGGTGCTTACTTGAAGATTCAGAAGTTTTGAAATACGTCTGTATTTGATTCCATCAATATGATTTGCAACTAAAAGGTTGTGAAGGTCTTGGGAGAGCTCTTTGCTTTTACCCATCACGAGATGTTTCTTGAGTGACACCTTGGTAATGAAAAGCCTTTTTATAGACCATTAATTTACTAACCCAGCTGATATTAATTTGCACAGATAGGAGGTATAATTACTTTCTAACTACTTACAGATTTCAGCTGGTTCCTTACCTTACCTTGGAGAACTGTTTTTTCTTGTGTTCAATACTTTTTTCCTGTGTCATTCCACTTTATTACACATAACTTTATTTTTGGGCTTTAATTTGGTGAATTCTAAATATTTGTGAATTTCTTGAGTTAATACTGATGTCTGGTGAAAATTTCAGGTGAGTAGTCTCATTGGAAATATATTTACTGAAAAAAATGTTGACGCATTCAATACTTATTTCCCCCACTGTAGCAGTAGTTCTCAAAGTAGGGTCCAGAGACCTCCATGGATCTCCACCGTTTGATGTAAAACACAATATGTCACATAGAAACATATGTTTTGGGCTCTTAATACACAAAAAACATGGAATGCCATTTCAGGCCACTATTAAACACATAAATGCAACACTATTAATTAATTAATAATATTGTCCATTTAAAATACATGAAAAGTTAAAATGGTAAGATGAGTGCAGCGAATTAACAAAAACATTGCAAATCCTTGCACAATAAAATAGCCCACATCCCATGCACACATTACCATTTGCAACCTTGATTTAGTATTTTGTGAACACTGCACATGACCAATTATTCAGACAATATTTATCACTGACCTTCTACACCTTTTCTATTGAATACCTTTCTATCTGTGTCAGCCTGATGTCCGCATATTTAATCCATTGCTTAGTTTTAAAAGACTTTTGGTCTGGTGATTTTTGGACTGTAGGCATTCAAATTTTAAACACACTGTTAAAATAAAGTGTGCATATTTTACAGTAATTTACTGGCAACAGGGTTGCCATTAAAGTACTGTAAAAATTTACAATGAATCACAGTAAACATATTTGTAGTAAAGCATTATAGAGTATAAAATAACACATAATCCAGTACAGTTGTTCATTTGGCTGACACAGGATATAACTGAGCTGAAGGCTAAGGGTCTTGTAAAAGAACCCAACCATAGCAGATTGTTGGTGGTGGGATTTGAACACATAACCTTATGATCTGTAGTACAAAGCCTTAATAATTAAGCTACCACAACTAGCTCACCCAGTTGAATCACCCAACCACTGAATTTACTCATACTAAAAGATTTCATTGAATCAATGCAAAGTAGCTGTGTTAGTTGCAGTGGCTCAATTGTTAAGATTTGGAGTTAAAGTTCAGAAGGCTGTGTGTTCAAATCCCAGCACTGCCAAATTGCCACGGTTGGCTCCTTGAGCAAGACCCTTAACCTTCAGATCAGTTGTACCTTGCATCAATTGTAAGCTGCTCTTTTAAAAAAGCAACATCCAGTAAATTACTGTAAAATTTACAGTCAATTTTATTATTATTTTTTTTTACAGTACATGTACTGTGACATCAACATAGGACCAGATTTACACAGGAAAGTTAGGCATATTCAGAGATGTACTAAGCACCTAGTTGATTTTCTGGGTGCACCATGCAGATTATGCAAATTACATGCATGTAGTTCATATCTCTGAAGTTGCCATATTTTTCTTAAATAGAATAGAAAAGAGACAGCATCTAGACCACCTCCTCTAAACACATGCATTTTTCTTTAAGCCAGATTTAAGATTCGGCATAGAACATACAGACTGGTTTCAGTGTAATACAATGTAATATAATAGCAAATAAATAAATAAAGACTAATTTGATAATATAGTATAAAGAAGATGGCAGGTATTGAAATAAGCATCAAATGTGAGTCTAGTATAATGCCAATATATTGCTGCATGAGTAGTCCAAGTTGTAATTATCACAGTAATTCCTGAAATTTTGGTTAAATTTAAGAATATTCATAATCTAGCTCATAAAATCATACTGTATGTGCAGGATGTAATCTATTTTATCATATTTTTAATTTTCTATTTTGAGTTGTTCAATTCACAAAAGTAATGACAATTACTACACTTATGGCTCATGTTAATTTAATTAATACGTTTATCCATAAAAAAAAAATGATAAAAGATTAATTCCTCAAAATAAACATTGTCTTTAATTAAGATGCTGATCTCTTTTTGTACATTTTAAATGGAGGATCAAATGTTTATATATTTAATATTGGACTCAAATAACAAATTATTTTTAAAAATGTATTTACAACATGAATTTCAATGTGACATATTGCCGTTACATCAAACTGTCAGTCAGTGATGCTGGACTTAACACTCGCCTCCACTCTGAATACGGCCCATAAAATATAGTAACAGCAAAGACAGAAATATATTGGCTGTAAGTTCTGTCAGCCAGCTGATTATTTCTACCACTCAAAATGTCTATAAAGTTTGAATGAGACTAATCGTATGTCATTACAAAAACTGCACACAAACTCTTTTGATGGCATATAATGACAAAACAGCCAATCACACATCTTATTAATATACTAATTTTAAACTCAACTGTTACAATTCCTGTTGTCTTTTTGAAATGCACCGCAACTACCAGAAACATTTAGAGTGCAAAACAATCACATTTACATATTGTTATCACCTGCAACACAGCCTTTTCTTGTGTGCGCAAGTTATCCCACTGCATATGCAAATAAGCACTTAAAATACCCAATCATGGCCTCTATTTCACCATCTAATTCTATCTTTTAACAATACCTTTTAACAATTTGGCAAACATACACAAATCAGCTGTGATCAGCTGCGCTGTGACCTGCATGGTTATCTGGTGAATTACTGAGCCTCACTCAAAGCAAAGATGAGAAAAAGAAACAATAAACAGCAATAAAGCTATCTATTTCATCTCTTCTGCATGTAGCACACAGAAGGTGTAATTTCCCCTCTGTGTTTAATAAAAACATGTCTGAATAGAAAGCATGACCCTACATTCTGCCAAGCACAGATATACAGCTCTGATGGTGATATATGGATCTGATTACTGTTATCTAAATTACTTGGCTTGACTTTTACAACAAGGGAAAAGGGGATGAAAGGAAAGATAGATGTGATACGTCAGTTGCCAGAGAGTGGCAAAAAACAAAAAAGCTTGGTGTCTTTAGCTTTGTTGTATTGTTGTGTCTTTCCATGTGAAGAATTATGTGTGGAAATGGTGGCTCTCCCATACTGTGTAACTGTTAGACATAAAATATCACTGTACTGTAGTTCTGTAACAATATCTGCTAATACTGTACATTAGTATGTAAGTATGTAAAATACTTTTCCATAATTTCCATAATACCTATCGTACAACTAGTATAATAGTGCTAGAGCTAAGCTCTATGATAAGAAAAATAAATCTTTACAAAAACAAAGTGATGTGGAAATGAAAGTGTTACAGCAGCATGATAGTAAGATTATGATGTAAGAATATTTTATTAGAATATACATATTAAATATGACAGTAGTAGTGTGACAAGAACACAAAAATAATGGCAGTAGCATGACATTAGTGTAGTAAATGAAGAGCAGGAACTGTGACTGTGAATCACTGTGAACTGTGATTTCTGGTTATAGTCAACCATTACCAAGCACAGCTCTCCTCTTATCAAGCACATCGAGAGCAAGATTCACAAAGACACTATGAGGAAGGCAACATAGAATGAAGAAATAAGAGTTGAGCCTGACAAAGTGATTAATGTAGGGAAGTCAGAGAGGTAGGAACAGATGCATCAACAGAGATAAGTAGGGAAGGAGACAGAAAGCAATGTTTCAAGGAGACAGTGTCAAGGCTGAGATACACCGAATGAACTGATTAGACTCACTCCCAGAAGAGAGATTCATGCATTACGCATTCATAATGAATGAACCATGGATCTCTTCACGAAAAAGATTAAGAACTAAACATGTAATGCGTTCTAATCTGTAATGCCCTTCAATCAAATATATTGTAAAGATGGAAATACAGTCAATTTGATTCTATACAAAGCGAAAATGCTTTTCACTTGTATGTGTACAGAAATGACTTTTAAGAAGCATCTGTACAACTTAATATGTGGCTTCTAAAAATAAAAAACTTGTCCTCAGTATGGAGAAAATATCTTGATGTGTGTTTTCTTTTCATGTCTTACTAACTCCAGCAAGTCAATGTTCTTCTTAGTCTCTGACCCAGTGAACTAGCATGAGGATATGTTTTTTGACGTCTTAAGAATGTACAGTGCATCTGGAAAGTATTCACAGCGCTTCGCTTTTTCAAACTTCTTTCAGGTTGTCATTATGGGGTATTGTTTGTAGAATTTTGAGGAAAATAATGACTTTAATCCATTATGGAATAAGGCTGTAACATAACAAAATGTGGAAAAAGTGAAGCGCTGTGAATACTTTCCGGATGCACTGTACATTTAGCATAATTAACTTTCTAGCTAGCTTTGATGTATAGTGAATGATTTAAGAACAAAAAAAATTCAGCAAAAATTCATAAAGACAAATAACAAAAATAATGAACTGCAGATGACACAGAGCAGCTGCCACTGATCTGAAGGCGGGTGAAGCTGACAGCATGTAACAGGTGCAAAATAGCCAATAACCTCACAATAATTCACTCTGCTCTGTGGGGAGAGCACAACTTGGAACACAAAACAATCAATCAATGAAGAAATTCATTCAAAAAGAATCTAAAAGATATCTGGTGTGTGAGTGGGATTTTAAAGTCTCAAAGTAAGGTAAAATATGCACTTGACAGTGACAATGAGAGGGGTAAGAGAGCCACAAGGAAAGAGAGATTGGCTAAGGGCACTAGAAAAATAGCTTTGAAACCTGACAGTTCTCGAATATGTCATGCAATTTTCTCATGAGATGCATTTAGATGGGTAAACAGGAAAGTAATACCATGCCATAGTTTCAAATCAAACCATTACTGTTGGTTGGGCTATCTCTTAGATCACACCAAAATTAGATACAAGTGATTATCGGTATGATTGCTGATGCTCTGAATTTGACAACTAGTGAAATCATACAAGTGGAAAGTAAAAAAAAAAAAAGAAAAGCAAGACCATTTGTAAACAAATGCATAAAACTGGAAGCCATAATTACAAAATATCAAAACCTATTATTATTATTATTATTTCTATGACTACTAGGCTTCTTTTATCTATCAGATCAATGGGCAACAAAAACTTTACAAACCCTGTGTAAAGATAAGCAGCCTGTACAAGATTTATTAGATACTTTTCCCAGACCTAAGATAATTCTGGACTCAAGGTAAAGCTGACCCTGTGTGTTCTATCAGCTTTTAGCACAAATAATGAGGTTATCATGGAGTAGCTCACCATAGTATGTTCGGTTCCACATCCTTTTGGTGACACTTTCTCTTGACAGTCGGCCCTGACTGTCTGCTAAACTCTCATTTAGCGCGTGAGCATACAGCATTAGGCCATCATAGAAGCCTCCAGATATTATGTTCATCTGCAAAACAAATTTATAAATCAGTAAATATATATATATATATATATATATATATATATATATATATATATATATATATATATATATATATATATACATACAGTGAGGGAAAGAAGTATTTGATCCCCTGCTGATTTTGTACGTTTGCCCACTGACAAAGAAATTATCAGTCTATAATTTTAATGGTAGATTTATTTGAACAGTGAGAGACAGAATAACAACAAGAAAGTCCAGAAAAACGCATGTCAAAAATGTTATAAATTGATTTGAATTTTAATGAGGGAAATAAGTATTTGACCCCCTCTCAATCAGAAAGTTTTCTGGCTCCCAGGTGTCTTTTATACAGGTAACGAGCTGAGATTAGGAGCACACGCTTAAAGGGAGTGCTCCTAATCTCAGCTTGTTACCTGTATAAAAGACACCTGTCCACAGAAGCAATCAATCAATCAGATTCCAAACTCTCCACCATGGAGAAAAGACCAAAGAGCTCTCCAAGGATGTCAGGGACAAGATTGTAGACCTACACAAGTCTGGAATGGGCTACAAGACCATTGCCAAGCAGCTTGGTGAGAAGGTGACAACAGTTGGTGCGATTATTCGCAAATGGAAGAAACACAAAAGAACTGTCAATCTCCCTCGGCCTGGGGCTCCATGCAAGATCTCACCTCTTGGAGTTGCAATGATCATGAGAACAGTGAGGAATCAGCCCAGAACTACATGGGAGGATCTTGTCAATGATCTCAAGGCAGCTGGGACCATAGTCACCAAGAAAACAATTGGTAACACACTACGCCGTGAAGGACTGAAATCCTGCAGTGCCCACAAGGTCCCCCTGCTCAAGAAAGCACATATACATGCCCGTCTGAAGTTTGCCAATGAACATCTGAATGATTCAGAGGACAACTGGGTGAAAGTGTTGTGGTCAGATGAGACCAAAATGGAGCTCTTTGGCATCAACTCAACTCGCCGTGTTTGGAGGAGGAGGAATGCTGCCTATGACCCCAAGAACACCATCCCCACCGTCAAACATGGAGGTGGAAACATTATGATTTGGGGGTGTTTTTCTGCTAAGGGGACAGGACAACTTCACCGCATCAAAGGGACGATGGACGGGGCCATGTACCGTCAAATCTTGGGTGAGAACCTCCTTCCCTCAGCCAGGGCATTGAAAATGGGTCGTGGATGGGTATTCCAGCATGACAATGACCCAAAACACACGGCCAAGGCAACAAAGGAGTGGCTCAAGAAGAAGCACATTAAGGTCCTGGAGTGGCCTAGCCAGTCTCCAGACCTTAATCCCATAGAAAATCTGTGGAGGGAGCTGAAGGTTTAAGTTGCCAAACGTCAGCCTCAAAACCTTAATGACTTGGAGAAGATCTGCAAAGAGGAGTGGGACAAAATCCCTCCTGAGATGTGTGCAAACCTGGTGGCCAACTACAAGAAACGTCTGACCTCTGTGATTGCCAACAAGGGTTTTGCCACCAAGTACTAAGTCATGTTTTGCGGAGGGGTCAAATACATATTTCCTTCATTACAATGCAGGAAATTTATAACATTTTTGACATGCGTTTTTCTGGATTTTCTTGTTGTTATTCTGTCTCTCACTGTTCAAATAAATCTACCATTAAAATTATAGACTGATCATTTCTTTGTCAGTGGGCAAACGTACAAATCAGCAGGGGATCAAATACTTCTTTCCCTCACTGTATATATATAAACACATTGTCTGCCTTACACCACCATGAACTATACTTAGTAATTTTTTAAAAACATTTAACCCTTTTATACAGTATACAGAAATAAATATAGAACAAAATAACACATTAGGTCCTGTTTAACAAATGTCCCATCCCCATCATACAGGAAAACTCAAATAAATCATATTGTACTCAAGGTCACAATACATTCATTCTTTCATTCTCCATCCTCATCAGGGTCACGGTGGATCCAGAACCAATCCCAATAATACCGGGTGCTAGTCAGGGCAGTCATTCACACCTAGGGGTAATTTAGCATAGCCAAGCTGCCCTTTTTGCATGTTTTTGGACAGTGCAAACATGTGAAGAACATGCAAACATTCACACAAACTAGGGATGCACTGAATGTTTGGCAACCAAAATTATTCGGAAAATAGCAAAAATAGCATTTTTGGTGTTCGGTGAATAAGTGAAAAGGCCAAATAAATTTGACCGAACAATGACGTGTTTGATAACGCGACAAAATAGCCTAGCAAACAGAGTGAGACGCGTCACGACCTCGATGAGGGGGCACGAGCATGCACGAGCTACGTGCACGAGCTCTGTGCCCTTCGGATGTTTACTGTGGACAGTAAACGTGCGTGGACGTGCGTTTGTTTTGTTTCTGTTCTGGAGTATTCTGTCACGTTGTGAGACATAAGGGAGTACAGTACGGAAGCAGGTAAAGACATATTTATTTAAGGGCAGGCAGACAAATCCAAATCGTAATCCAAAAAACGTAGTCAAGACAGGCAAAGGGTCGGGCAATTGGCAAACAGGCATAAACAGAGGAAAACCAGGAATCAAAGTCGCGGTCACAGAAAACAGGGTCAAAACACAACACAAGAAACATGAACTAGTACTATGGACTGGGAGCGGAAAAACCAGCGGGGACTAAATGAACTAATCTATAGTTCAAACTAACTAAATCTATCACGGTACATAACATTAACAACGTATCTAACTATACTATATCTACTATAATACTCCACGAGGTGTACAGGGACACGAGCGGTCTATATCCCCAATATAATTAGCCGTATAGAACCGAATAGAACCATTTTTTTACACTCTTGTCAATGCACCTTTTAATGCACGTTTTTAGTTGTAGACTACAGAGTGTTACATTCTTTCAGCAGTCAGTTATAGGCCTAACATAGGCTATTCAAGGGGGGCTCAAAGATGACCACAGCAAAATATTTTTATTTTACTCATTTATTTATTTAATTTATGCAATGGTGAAAAAAATGGCAAAATAGATGGAAAAAACGCGAAAAAACGCGTTCGGTATTCGGCCTTCGGTTTTTGGCCAAGTTTTTCATTATATTCGGTTTCGGCTTCGGCCAAGAATTTTCATTTAGGTGCATCCCTAACACAAACAATAACCTGAGCTCAGGAATTATACCAGGGACCCAGGAGCTGTGAGGCTAATAAAACAACACAGATATATTAACAAAGAATTCTATAATTGAAAATGTTGTTCCAACATACACATGGCATTTTTATTTTAATCAGCTGGCAGGTCAATGCCCAGCAGTTTGTGTTCTTTGGGAAGCACCTTAAAGGGGCTTATAAAGTAAAGCATTATGATTTGAGCAATTCCTATCTTGAATAAACATGAGTATCAGCAAAAGGTATCAATGCTATCTGTTACTGTTTGAATAATCTGAATGTATTATGTGAGGACTTGGATATATAGCATTCACTGCACTTTGAAAGATACCCTCATGGTCTGGAACTAAAAAAGGAGAACAGAAAGTTAAGTGTGTAACTGTGGTTCCACAACTGAGTGAATGACTAGTAGGGCCACCACAATTCAGGTTAATGAGAAGAACCAAAGTCCAAGTATAACATATCAACAGAGGTAGGTAGTTACACACCACATTTAGTTTGTTACATGTACTTGAGTAACTTTTTTAAAAAAAATTAAGAGTAAGTTTAACTGGCCATACTTATACTCTTACTCAAGTTAATTTTTAAACACAGAAATGTACTTTTACTTCGCTACATTCTTTGGCATTCCTCCATTACTGTTAAATATGAATGAATATGTAGTTTTAATAATTAGTAATATAAATAATAATTTATATCACGTATAATGAGGTCGCGAGTCTCGCAATATGCTGCATTGGTCTGAATGCGGACATAACAACCGCTCACTTTTTTAGTGGTCTCAGTCCGGGAGGTAAGATAATGGCTGAAGTGAGCATCGGAGGCAGGACACACACACACACACACACACACACACACACGCACACATTTTCTCTTCTATGTTCCATAGTCTGTTCTTTTGTTCTCTGTCATCTTGATTAAATGCAGATGCTGACAAGTTTGTGTTGTTAACACGGTGCGAAAAAAAGACAAAAAAAGTAAACTGTTGGGAAAATGTTTGTTTTTGGGGTGTATGTGAGATTTTGTGTTGAAAAAGACAGGTTATGTGTTATTGTACCCATCATATGCTGCATCATATTCATCTTGAACCCAGTTTTATATCAAATAAACAGAACAGACAGACTTTCATGGTATAACGAATTGAGCCTTGGGGCGGATACAAATACAGTTTAGAGTTTTATTAAGAACATGTAATCCAAAGGGCAAGGCAAAAAACAAGACAGGCAAAGGTCAGGCAATCAGCAAAAGGGCATAAAGCAGGCAAGACAAAGCACAAAATGAGAAACTAGAAACAAGATCAAAAAACCGGTATAGAGAACACAGGAGAAAGTCTTGGTATGGTGAGAACACTCAATACTTTGTTCAATACTTTGAACAAAGACACATGAGGGGTTTAAATACCAAACATAATCAACGGGAAAACGTGCTGGTCTGTTTTTGGCTTTGTAGGTAAACATCAGTGTTTTAAACCTGATGCACAGCTACAGGAAGCCAGTGGAGGAAGCAGCGTGGGTTAGGGTTCGGGTTAGGTGGCAGTGTGGTGGTGTGGGAGAACTTAAGAAGGTTGAAAGACAGTTATAATAGCCTAAATAGTTGTAAACAGTTATAAACAGTTATAAGTTATAAACAGCCTCAAAATGAGAGAAGAGACTGAATTAGCTGAGGACAGCTGAGGACAATGGAAATCCTAACACATTCGTTTAAATCAGATCCAAAGTAACTGGTAACTTGCTACTTGATTAGTATTCTCATTGGATACTTTATTACGCTTACTCAAGTAATTATTAACATTATTACTTTTACTGTTACTTGAGTAATTATATTTATAAGTAGTTTTTCTTGGACTTGAGTAAAATATTTGCCTACTCTACCCACCTGTGCACATCAAGGACCTTTTATGGACTGCACACCTAAGGTCATGATCATGAGGTGACCAATTTGCTATTGGTATTCAGTGCTGAAATAAGCAAATGGGAAAACTGCCAGTCCTCCACTCAGTCATAGAGCCTTGTAACCTTCCGTTTTTGTGTGTTGTTTGTTCATCATGGCAAGTTCAGTTCTCCCAAAAGAGTCAAACTGAAACAAACCTTTCCACACATGAATATTTGTTGGTACAGTGTGAATAAAAAACCTTTTCACAGTCTGTATTCAAATCCTCTTGGCATTAGACGTGTGAATGTACAGCAAATATCTAATATGAAACCTACTTTGCCACTGTACTCTTAAGTCATGATTTTAAGAAACCTTTTGATCATGTTGATATGCTGGGGCATCATTTTGATAAACACTCATTATTAAAGCCTAGCAAGCAGTGTAATTTTGTCTTTAACTGGTGGGGCACAGGTGCGGGTGTAAGGCCTAGGGTCAGTGTGGAACCATTGCTGGGAACCTGGGAATTTCCAGGTCTAATGCCAAGTGGGAGCATTGGTCCGGATACCAGACATGCCACAGGTCGTCCATGATCAACCTGGGACGTACCGTATACCGGTGAGTATTCAAGGGGGGTACATACCTCCCATTGGTGGATTAACACTGTAATCAATCCATCACTAGCCATCACTATCTAATTCTGGGGACAAAACCATTAAATAGAGCTGGTGGTTATTCCTCATCTCACCTATCCACTGATTTTGGGAACAAATTAGCTGGCATTTCAGACACTGTTGAGGGCAATGTGTGTGGATGGGCCCTGCAACAGTGTACCATGGTATGGGATGAGCATTGGCTGGGGAGGTGTGGCCTGGCCTGTCAATGTCAGCTCAGTGTCAGGAAGGCCCTGCCCCCTTGACCTTCAGGAGCAGACACAAGACAAAACCCTCAGGCATGCCTTAGTCCAAGTGAAAGTAATTGATGGTCAGTGGGTTCAGCTCAACCTTGTACTCTCCTTCCCCTATTTCGCAGTTATGAAAGATGATGCAAGACATCATCAAAAGTTATGCAGGACACTCAGACAAAAGCAGAAATGACCCAGTAATTGGTCCCAAAGAGTCATTGGGAAATGTTACTACAGACAGCTCATCATAATCTAATGGCCAGGCATTTGCGGCAATGTTTGCAGGCGGTGTGCTGCATGTCGCAAATGTCAGCTGTTGAATCCAATTGGCTACCCCAAAAGCATTACTGTGCCCTCTTCCACTAATTAAGGTCCCCTTTGAAAGAATTGGTATGGACTATTATTTGGTATTGGAATGGAATGCACAAGGGCATCACTTTGTGTTAGCCCTGGTAGATTACTCAACATAATATCCTAAAGATGTGCCTCTTGGCAAAATCTTAGCATGCAGATGTGAAGAACCCAATAGATCATACTTCCCTTTTGCCAATATAGACCTCATTGACAAGCATAAGCTATTGTATGTCCATCATAAACATACTTACTGTGAAATACTGTTCATTTATATTATTTGTTATGCTTATAATACATTTGTTCATTTCTCAAAACTCAAAATGCATGAGTAAAGCAGGCAATCCTGAGCATTACATTTGGACTTAAGTTCTAAGTCTAAGGAACATGAATGTGCAAAATGTTTATACATGCACCTTGTAATGTGCTCTATAGATCAGGTTTTGTTCCAAAGAGCTATGACCATCCTGAGCCAAGATATTGAGATTTCTGTAAACAGCTGTATAACGGAAATTTGTTGTGTGCCATGAAACAAAAACGAATGGTTTTGCAGTGGCAATACATAGAGGCAATCACACACACACACACACACACACACACACACACACACACACACACACACACACACACACACACACAATTAAAAACGGTCAAGCAACCAACTTTATAATTATTGGACCACTTGAGATGGACTGACCCAGCCACAAGATAACCTGTCAGTTTCACTCATAACTCATAAAGATATTTTGTTGTGTGTGACATGTATATTATTTTAATTAACTGAACTAAATGTCAGCAGTGAGCTCAATCAATTAAGCATCCAATAAAAACCTAAGCTTATGGAAAACTTTCTAATCACCCGAGTCTAAGTGTGCCTAATAAAAATCTAAATGTAAAGCCCTATAAAAAGTGTGCACCCAAGACCTCTGTCTTGATCTCTCTGTCAGACTTGCTGACACACACAAAACACTCCCACTCACAGCTAAAGCTAAAGGCTAAACTCTCAGGGCATGTGGTAGTTAGGCAATCTTATGACAAAAGCACAGATGGTGTGAGGAGTGACATTGATTTGACAAGAGTATTGAATATTTATGTATGTTTATGTATACATATTTAGACATGCATAGCATTTATCTGTCTTCTGCATGTTCATACATTTGCACTTTGCACTTAGTCACATATATGACGTACACGATAAATAGAATTATGAGTCATTTAAAAGATCACAGCCATTCTCATATTTGTCAGCATGATGAGTCATACTGGGTTACACTCACTCTCACTCAATCACTTTCAGTAAGCACTTAATCCTGGTCAGGGTTGTGATGGATCCGGAGTTTAACCTGAGAACACTGAGCATGAGGTGGGTACAACTGGGTAATACATCGCAAGACACCATACACACACACACACACAGACAGACAGACACACACACACACACACACACACACACACACACACACACACACACACACACACACACACACACCCACACACAATCACACACTCATTCACACCGAGGAGCAATTTAGCATAGACATTCCACCTACTGGCATGTTTTTGGGAGGTCGGTGAAAACCAGAGAACCCGGAGGAAACCCACACAGACACAAGGCTTCAAATATTTCATATTCAAATCCTGATAGCTGATGTAACCTACCAGAGAGTCCTCCACTGTGAAGTTGAACATCTTCTTAGCATTTGCTTTCAGATCAGTGACAAAATCTTTGTACTCTGGATTCTGTGGCTCTCTGTACGTCAGGATTTTCACACTCTGAAAAAGAAACAGTAGAGTCCCTGATAAAACACTTGTCACATGGACGACCCAAAGACTGTTCAGTCATATCTTTGATTTTTAAAAAAGGATATCACAGACAATGTCAATTGTGGTTTCATCTTAAATACATCTTTTACAAGCACTTGGCCACCAGGAATTCAGCAGAAGAGTGAATGAACACACTACAGCGGTACAGGAGGAGGAAGGCAGAGAAAATTTGTCTTATACAGCTTCTAGTGTGGGAGATACAGTAGTTGATGAATAACTAAAATAAACCTATATCACAAAATGAATTTATCAAAAAGCCTCCTGTGCTACTTTGCCATTACTTCTCCAGAACTCCTCCACTGTAAAAACAGAAGTGCTCAAGCAGAATCCACTGCTGAAACTGATGAAATTAGACCCCATTAACCCTTTCTTGGACCTCACATAGACTAGAAACTAAAGGATGAGGAGCCAGTGTGATAGTCTAAAGAATTGTATATTAGTGACTAACAGTTGTACATGAGTTTTGCTCCAAATATGCCAACAAGCAAACCAGTCTTCCTTAAAGATTGATAGATTTACACTAGTAGGTGTTCTGTGCCTTGTGTGGAAAAAAGGAAGCACTGTAACTGGCACTGGTCAGTCACACGTGTAGCATCAGGTGCGAAGCAACAGGGGAAGATTGCCTGGATGCTGATATACTTCCCAAAGGAGAACACATAATGAGAATACACACAATGCATAACGAAAAACGCCATATGACCAAGCGACTTCAATCAAATTGCAAATTCATCATGAACCATCATTAGGTGCAGATAAAATTCCTGCAAAGCGCAAAGACATTTTTTAATTCAAACAGAGACAGAATTTATATTTCACAAAGTTTCTCTTTCACTCAAGTGGCTCTTGTATTTTTGTTGTATTGATTATCCAATGTTTGAGAACAAGTTCTTTCTGATTTGCTCATAATTAAAGTAAGAGCTGCAAATCCCTGATGCTGAACCTGCTTGCTGCTGTGTTCTCTTTCCTGTTTTTTCTCTTCTCTCAATCTATCTTTCCCTTTTTTTGTCCCAATGGACTTTTTCCACCTTGCACTCTAAAATAAAATTTGATACATTGCAGGCACATTGAATCTCTCCTATGAAGTCTCTCCTCAAGCTTACCTGGTATGCTTCTTTTGCGAGGTCATCATCAGGGTCTCCTCTGGCCCAAGGCCGGGCAGGTTGTGATGCCACCGTGCGTCCAAAAACATCAATGTAGATGAAGACAAACTCTTCCTGAGGAAGATTTGCCTTACGGAAGTTTACCATTAGCTGTCGAAAGATATCCGGAGTACAGCATGCAAACACCACTACCAAAAAAAAACCCAGAAAAAAAAACAAGAAAGCAAGAATATAGGTTATTAAGCACAAAATATAGGCAGCATTTTTTGTGACCCCCAATTCTGTATATATGTCAGACATAATATCATAAGCTTTACTTGTTTCTATCACTAGACTAAATATAGACAAGTCCCATTAGGCCCATTTCCTAGCACTGACTGGCTGTTCAATAGATTAATGAGATTACCTCAGCATACAGCAAGAGCAAAATGTCATTTTAACACTATTAGTTTGGAAGTTGTGGTCTGTGTGTCTGCATGCATATGTGTGCACGCCCAAAAGTAACACATATGGACATGTCAGTCAAAGAAAAAAAGCACTTCTGATGATTAGCTTGCCATGTATGATCTATTAACATGCTTTATTCAGACAGAGATGCTTAAAACTATGAAAGCAGAAGACCAGCAGTGCAAATCAATCTCTCTCTCTCTCTCTCTCTCTCTCTCTCTCTCTCTCTCTCTCTCTCAAACACACACACACAAAACATAGCGGGAGTGTGAAAATGTCCCTGTCCGCATAGTCTCTAAGTCTGCTTAATGCCATAAAAGGACAAAAAAGTAATAATATACAATTACACACGTACATACAGTGGCATCTATAAAAGGCTCCACTAAAGCTGCATGAACAAGAGAGTGTGATTCCAAGCTAGGGTAATCATTTCAAGTTTGGAAGCAGGTTCATTTCTGTACATTCACATACAACTGCCACATAAGCAACACAGGACTGCCCTATGAAAGTCAGTGAGGCTTCCAGATCCACAAGCTCATACCTTAGAGGTCATACATGCTTCAAGGTCATGCAGGAGGAGACAAAACAGAGCATTTTTTCACCCAAACAGAAAAACAGAGGAACAGAAGTTATTCAGAAAAATATAACAGAACGTTAACAGATAAATAGAAGTTATGTTTTGAAGTCCCATTTATTTTTAAGTACACTCGGAGAGAGCAGGATACACTTTGTCCATAAAATGGTTTTAAAATACACTGACACAGTGATTTTCCGTTGAAATTCCGTGATGGAAATACTACAGTAAGCACTTATTTGAAAGGTCGTTTTCATACCAGTTGCACAGTTTGACTCCTTTTTTAGCAATTATAAGCAATATTTGATTAGAGGTCACAAAGCAATTTAAGCTCTAAGATCCCTTTGTGCCTAAATTATGAGTACAGAGAAATATTTCGAATTAAACGGCACAAAAATGATTTCTGCATTAATCATTCATCGAGGTCTAAACTGCTCCAAGATTGTCAATTATAGTCTGCTATTTATTTATTTAAAGAAGAAAGAAAGAAAGAAAGAAAACCTAATAGCTGTGTGCTTCATTAGAGCTGCACCATTATGTTCAAGGCTGAAAGACAGACAGACAGACAGACAGACACACACACACACACGTACACGCACACACACACACACACACACACACACACACAGGCTGCAGTTGTCAAATCACAAAAAAGGTAGAGAGATGTGTGTGAGCATATAATATATAACATTTTAAAGTGTGGGTGTTAGGGAAAGGTTAGTTGTAGTACACACATGAATCTCAAGGGATGATTTTCTTTTGTTCGTTTGTTTGCACTTAATAGATCTCTGGAATTACTGTTAAATCGGTTCTTGGATGAAAACATTTAAGAAACACTTGGCAAAATGATCTGAAAGATTGATAAGACACGCATTATGTCCATTTTATACCTAATTAAAAGCAATGAGCAATAGCAAAGTAATGTGTGCTAGGGGAAAGTTCAACCTCTTTCCTCTAAAAGCAGTCATCTATCTAAAATTTCCTGGAAACCAAGAGTCCATTAGAGTAGTAAAGCTCTTACAAACCAAACTAAAAAGCACACAGCGAGCAGGGTGCATTTTTAAAGCTTTCACCAACAGGCAAATAATAAAAAAGCAGTAGATAGACAAGAGCACTGTCATGAATGAATTAAAAAAATGATGAGAACTTACAGTAGTGCTCCCGGTTACTAGGCATTATCATTGTGATCTGATCTTGTTTTAGATTTCAGATAGTTTGGATAAACAGATTAAGTTTAAATATTCATTGGAAGGTGAATAACAGTTTCTCACTGTATTCCAGTGTTAGAATCAACTACACAGTGGAGACACACAACTGCCTGAATTGGATGCTGGGTAATCAATATTCTGTGTCTTGACTGGAGACAGAGAAAATGAGTGGGAAATAAGAAAAGAGCGAGTCTTTGCAGTTATGCAGAAATACAGTAGCTGTAGAAGAAGCACAAGCTGCAATGAAAGTGTCAAATCTCTAAATACAGCTGCCGCTGCTAGTGCTGTTACTTTCCATATTAGAAACATTTTCTCCTCATTAAGGACCAGTAATCTACTGAAATTAAGCACAGAAATTTCATTTTTATTTCAAACAAGCTGAACTCGATGCCGACAGTGTCAACAAGGATGCCCCCACCACCAAGGCTACTCATTCTTGTTACTAAATTACATGCCAGAAATACCATTAAAATATACTTCAAATGTGAAAGAATCTATTGAAGAAAGACTATTTCAGACCTTGCTGTGAACATCACCCTGTTTGAATCAATTCCAAAAGCTAATCAGTTCATCTCAGGGTTACAGTGATAATTACAAATAAATCCTACAAACATTCAACCACTCATTCTTGAGATATCGGGTTAACGAGAATCTCTGGTGAACGTACACAGAGACACTGATGGATGGACGGACAGATGGACCGATGGCAAAAATTCTAGATTCCAATCTTGAGTTCCTGCCCACGACGATGTAAGCAACATCTTCGTATGACAAACATGAAGGAAGCTATTGAAGACAAACTATTTCAAGACATTTGACCTTGCTGAGACTTCTCCTCTCCTGGTTAGAGTGATAATTCCGTATGAATCCTACAAACATTCAACCACTCATTCTTGACATACTGTGCTAACGAGAATCACAGATGGACAGATAGACAACACAACCTAAAAACATCATGCATCCAAGTAGATATTAGACAATCATACAACCTCCAAGTGACACAACATTACCAGTCCCAACATCAATTATTTCTCTCTCACACTCCAGCTTGCACACATGCACGTCTTTGCCCAGACACAGCTCATTGACTTCTCCACTAACTGTGTAACTACCCAAGTGTTCCAGAGTCTGAATACTGCTAAATCTTCATCTTCCCACTCTATTTGGTTCAGCGATGTATTCAGTTTAGTTAGTTTCATTTCTCCATTTTCACTTTAATTAGCCATTTTCTTTAAAAAACAACAACAAAAAAACCAAAACAACCCCCGCAATATCATTAATGAGTGATGTGGTATGGATGTAGCCACAGGATGATCCGAAGTTCGTCTTGAAATCAGTGACATGAGTCATTTAAGTGCATTCATTTAAATGATTTGCTCAAATGTGCAGCTTGATTATGCCAGAGTCTGATCCTGTTGTCACTTGTAGCACAGTCTAGTTATTTTAGTTTCTGATATGACATGGTATTTAACAAATTGTATACACTATACTATAATATTTATACACATGACTGTTATCTCTGTTTAAAATGTTATTTAAAATTTCAGTTAAACCTAGAAAGACATTAACAGTTCTTTCAAATGTGAGTGAATGGGGGCCTAAATGCAGGAAGGCACTAAAGTTGTGAGAGTTGAGATATTAGGGCCCATAGTAGTGATTCAAGTAATTCTCTGGAGCCAGTCTTTTGGATTTACAATATCACACCTAATTTGCATATTAACTCAAATGTGTCTTGTCTCGGTCAATTACATCTCCACAGTCAGCTGTCCCTTTGTTGCTTGTTAGCGTAAACACAAGGAAAAGCAGATAACAACCTTGAAAGCAAAAAAGGTTAATAATCCTTGCAGATTTTTAAAATAACATACTTCTATATCTGTCTTTAAAAGAAAATATTTCCACAAACTGAAATGGTTGAAATCTCGAACTCGGATCGAACGAGCTTGATGGGAATTCACTGAACATGTCTCAACTGATCTGCTAAGCAAGAGAAGAATGACTCTCAGGCATGACTGAAAGATTTGTTGATACTGACCAGCAGACCATGAGAGGATGGTCATGATCTAACAATTTGCTTATTTAAGCACTGAAAGGAGTGAGCAATGTCGATCATGATATATGAGGAAAGTAACTGTTTCACCAACTGTTTGTCCAGTACAGGCAGTTCTTCAGCAGATTTCCTCTCATCAGCACATTCCTCCTCTAGCAGAGACATATATGTGTAATGTGCATGACTATTCATGCACATCTACCCCCTCCTCCTCTATTAATTAGAGGAACGTGTGTTGTTCTCCTTTGTGTCCCCATGGTTTTCACCAGTCCAGCTTAATTTTTAACTAAGGCCAGATGGATTGGACATATGTAAGCAGAGCACATGGGAACGCTTAGCTCAGTGCTGTGGCCAGTTTAGTTCAGCATGGGTGCTCCTCCAGCTTGAAACCATGGTGATGGCAGGGACTGAACCTACACATAGGGGCATAAGCAGTCTTCCAAGAAGACCAAATCAAGACATCCTGTAGAGTCTGAGGGTCTTTCGAGACAAATCTTCTGCTGGTAGACTCATTCAAGATTTAGCGAGCACTTTCATACACACGGATTATATATATATATAATTACTCAGCAACTATACCTTAGCCCAAGACTTTTTAACCTTTACTTGTGGATCAAATGCAGGAAGTTCTAAATTGCCAAAGATATCTAATCTGAAATCTAAATTGTAAATATTTATGGAAAGCACACTTATGGAATCCATACTTAAGTCGAAGTTTAGTACACAGCTCCGTGTTGCAATTTAAAGCTAATTTGGTGGAAACGTAAAAATGGGTGGGAGGTTTCCCTGCCGTGTGCATGTCTATGGAACAAAATACCCTTCTAGTGCAGCAGTACAAAGCTGAGTGAGAATGAAGTGATTTGAAACAAGACAAGCTTAAATCTGAGAAGCATGATGGGTTTTATCAATAATGTGTGTATGCATAAGATGTATTGATGTTGAAACTCATGCTGATTCTTGGCTATTAGCAGCCCTGATGAAAAAGGAGCTCTGCTACAAACCGACTTAAATTGGGACCACAGCAGCAGGGTCTATCAATCAATGTATTCTCATGCTCTTTAAAAAAAAAACACAGAGGTGAAAGATGAGAACATTAGACCTCATATGAGTACTATTATTGTGTGCATTTGGTTTTAATGTCCAAAAGGTCCCAAGATTTTTATACAGGTATTTTTTTTTTTGTTTGCTTGAAAACTAAACAAGTCAAAAGATTTAATTTGGGTTGCTCTGATTGAAGACAGGGCTGATCAATGATATCGATTGAGATAGATGATTACTGATAAATGTATGTGCATATATAAAGAAGCATCTGCCCTGTGTCCAGACATTCATATTCAAACACAAATCACATATTTCTAGAACTATCTCTTCCAGACATGTCACTGTGTCACACAATGAACACAGATTACCCTAACCCAACCCTAACCCTCTGTCTTAGGACTGATATAATCATATACAGTCATAAACAAGAAACTAGGCTATCATATATTGGCACTTGAATATTATAACTGTCACTTGAAATAGTGGGTTATTTTGTGTGGTTTTAAATTATATGCTTGTAAAATAAAATAAAATAGTCATATCTAGCTCAACACAAACTACTACTGCAGGCACTGAAAAGCTGGAAAACTCCAGCTCAACCCGAATGAGAATGAAACACTAAATGAGAAAAAAGCTAATCTTTCTTTCATCAAGCATGAGTGAAAGGCCTACTGAATGAAACACTGATCCACTGAATGAATGAAGAACAACTCTTGGTCACGACTGAAAATTTAGCTGATTCAGGCATTGAGTGCAAGGGGCAATCTTCATCATGATGTTTCCACTGAGAGAAGTAACTGTTTCAACACCTGCTTTAATCCAGTACAGGCAATTCTTTTAACAGATTTCCTCTAATTAGCACATTCCTCAGTGATACATTCAGTGATATAAGACCAATACTATAAGACCAATATATTTTATCAGTACTGGTAATTGTCATGATACCATAATGATACCATGACATGTTGTGTCACAGAATCATTTTTACCAAGTGTACTCTAGTGCTATGTTTAGTGAAGTTTAGCCATGGGGTCCATAATTTTTTAATATTGTTACAATTGTGGAAATTACAACCCATCATTATTACAACATTACTACACCATTATTACACTGGAATCTAATGACAATTCATTGATGGAACGTTAGAAAACAAAAAAAGCTTTGGCTGCAATAAATAGCCAAAATATCACTGTACACATTTAAATATTTTGAAAAGTTTGTTGGTATAAATGAAATCTGTACCTTGGGGGTTTGTGATATATATTTTTTTTACGGTTACGAACAGATCCCTCATGAGAACTGATCAAAAATGAAATCCAGTTCTAAATTAATGTGTCTGATACTGTCACCATCACTGTCAACATTGTTGAAATGCAACCACAACAAATTTACAAAGGAATAGTTTACAGAACTTCATAGGGTCCAGTCTACCTGTGTGAATGTGTTAGATAAAATAACACCTACCTAAGAGACCTGTCTGTGTGCGTGTGTGTGTGTGTGTGTGTGTGTGTGTGTGTGTGTGTGCGTATGTGTGCGTATGTGTGCGTATGTGAATATGCTTTAAAATGGACAAAACTGCACGAGAGGCCCTTTATGAAGCTATAGACTCATCAATAGTCTGTCATTATAGAACCTCTTATAGGGAATCATGTATGTCAAGTGGCATTTCTCATAATATCAGAGAATATGATTTCTTCAAGTATTATGGCAGCTGTTAATAACGCATCTCATAAAACTGATCATAAAGCATGTAACAAAATATATACTACCTAGCGGCACACTTACCAAAAATGAGCATGTGACAGTTCGTAAGCGGTTATGACATTATACATTATGGCAGCTATCATCACAATTAATGGCAATATACTGTAACACTTCTATACACCTAGAAAACGAAACTGTCCTGAGACAAAGGTTAAGTAAAGTCTTACAAAATAATAACTGCGAAATCCACAGTTGACGTTTTAAGACTGAATAGCTTACAGAACAGAGAACATGGAACATTTTGGAGCAGAAAGGCGGGGCATCTCTTGCCCTGTTCCTGCAGATGTGAATGTTGTATGTATTTCATGTGCCATATTGAGAAGTGTTTCTTGTCAGCCGAGAATTCTGTTCTGAGCTGAGGTTCTGTTGCATTGCTTGTATGTGTTATAGAGTAAATCACCTTTCGTGAAATAAAATGATTTCTTATGGAAGGTCCATGATTTGCCTGTAGTACATTTCAAATTCACTAAACTATATAATTTTTAATAAAAAGAGCAAATACTCTGACACTGCTGTCTAAAGGCAGAGCTCTACCGTATGTAATTCAGCTCTGCCTTTACAGCATGAAGCAGATGGCCATAAAAGTGGGATAAAGTTGGCAAATTACGAAGTCTGTTTTCACAGGAAATGCCGATGGATCTGATACAAAGTGCTATACTTCCTTATACGGTGACCTCTCATTATAAAGGTTGAGTGGATATTTTTATATTCTTTTGGGACCAAAACAAAAGTTACACAGTCATCATTAAAAATCCTCTTGTTGGGTTATGAATCTAATACTACATCTAAGGTTCACAGATGTAAGCTACACTGAAGCTTTACTGAAACCAACTGTGGAAGCTACGGTATATGATCCTAGCAGAATGACAAGGCTTCTTAAGCTAAGTACCTGCAAGATGTAGACCCTAGATTGTCAGATCGTCAGGGGATTGCTGGCATGGTTACTTTTGATTCTGGCTAATAAAAAGGGGGTGAAACTGACACTGGCTTTAAGTTTAGTTAAGATTTTGCTTTTGATTCATGTCTAGGACTTATGTACAGGTCTTATGTACAGGTCAGGTCTTCACTTTGTCAACATCATCAGTGTACGTAATTGGAGTTCTGGCACCATTTGGAGCAGGGTCAGAGTCGGTTCTCTTCTCATGATGACCTTGAATAGCACCACCTTACTGTATTGTGAAAAATGTAAACGTTTAAATATTATATATATATATATATATATATATATATATATATATATATATATATATATATATATATATATATATATATAAACAAACTTTCATTATGGAATTGTAAATAAGAGTGGTAGTGATATCATTTGAAGCATTCATAAGAATACAGTGTTTTTTTAAAAAAAAAGTATTTAGATTATTTGCATTTAAAGATCTCATTATTAAATCCTTTTATGCAATATATCGCAAGCAAAAACAACCTTATTTCCAATATTTTATGCAAATGATATGAATCATACATTAATCATATGATAACCAAGATTCCATGAGCAGTGTGTTCTCCCCAGTGGAGAAATAAATCCTATTCCAGTGTACAGCTGTACAGCAAGAACAGTGACAAATTAGATAAACAGAATAAAAATGTAACTGTATGCCAAAAATGGAAATGCACAAAGCATTCGAGGAGGATACGGTGAGAAAAACCAGATTCAAAAGGGACCCCTTCCTTATAATTATTGAATTCATTCTCTGAAATATTGGTTTTAATTCCGAAAAAGGAGTCCACCATTTTATGAACATACAGTATTCTGCTTTCTCTGATTGAAAACTTGCTAGTTAGTCCTGCATTGACTGTGTGTAAAAATACACAATGGGGCTTCAAAACATATCTTCTATCTATTGTTTTTCTTTTCAAATGTGTGTGTGGCAGTGTAAAATGCTTCATTTTGTCTCATCTTATAGGCATGACCTTGTGGATCTGGCAGCCTTACAGATTTTGCAGAGGGCATTCTTGGGTCCTCCTACTGTACTATAACCTACAACCTTTAGAATTAGGGGAAATAAATCAAGAAATTCCTTGAAAAACTTCATGTAAACATCCAAGTCTTTGAGTCACAAAGTCTTATAAATAACCCTATAAACTCACTTCCAGTGAGTTCAGCCAGTCTTCTGTCTAAAATACATTTTCATTTTAATTTCAGTATAGTTACTCAACAGTTACAGTAACTGTTATTGGATAATATGTTAATTCATTTGGATTCATTTGGATAATATGTTAATTCATTTATTCAGCTTCAGTAAATGCATGTCTGAAGCAGGAACACACCCTGGATGGGTGAACACATGTTCACATCTAGGGGCATTTTAACCCTTTCAGGCATGAATTATGAAATCCTGATCATAGATTTTTCCCTGTGTTTTTTACTCTTCTTTAAGCATAAAACATAATTTTACTTTTACACACTATACATTTTTCAAAAAGTTATTGGTGCATGCGTTCAAATGAAGAATTAGTGTCCACTCTGTTATGCAGTTGTTCTACTGAAATCCTTGCAATAGCCAGAAAATGGCTTTTGAATAGCTGTCCACTGTAGGGACCACTATGCATGAAGGGTTAATGAAGCCAATCCGATGCAGATGCATGGTGTGTGTGTGTGTGTGTGTGTGTGTGTGTGTGTGTGTGTGTGTGTGTGTGTGTGTGTGTGTGTGACTATTGTGTGTGTGTGACTATCAAACTATTGACACTATGAACACACACAAGCTAACACCAGTGCATTTTCAAGTTTCCCTGTCTGAAAGGTCCAGAGGCTGGATGCAAACAGTGGGCTGAGGAAGATAAGGCTGTGGAACGGGTACGAATACTCAACACATGTGCGTTTCCTGGATCTCAGCAATGACCTGACTGGCTTTCTGTAAGGCCTGCAGCATGTCTGTGATCTCCTTGCCATGCTGTGCCATGTCCTCTGACTCAGTGAGCAGATCGTCCAGCATGCCTGATTTATACAGCTGTCCTACCAGCTCACTCTGCAGACTGTCCTTCATAGTCAATGATACACACAAAGTGCATGTTCTTGCGTATGATGAGGAAGAAGGACTTAATGAGCAGTGTTAAATGTGTTGAAAGGATAGTGTTTTGTGCCATATTTGTGCCCTGGTTTCTATACAACTACAGAGAGTTTTATGGACATGAATAGAAGATATCTAAGGATGAGTAGTGTGGGGCAATGCTAAAACTAAATTATATTTACTAATCATACTCAATTGTATAATCAAGGATAACAGAAAAAGGCTGTACAAAATTTGAATCTCTCTCTCTCTCTCTCTCTCTCTCTCTCTCTCTCTCTCTCTCTCTCTCTCTCTCTCCCACTCTCTCTCTCACTCTCTCTCACTCCCACTCATTCTCTCTCTCTCACTCTCTCTCTCTCTCTCTCTCTCTCTCTCCCACTCATTCGCTCTCTCTCTCACTCTCTCTCACTCTCTCTCCCACTCATTCGCTCTCTCTCACACACTCTCTCACTCTCTCTCCCACTCATTTGCTCTCTCTCTCTCTCTCACTCACTTATATCACTGTCCAGAGGTACGGTTTGTTGTGGGGTGACAGATATTAACTTTGTGTTCTGGGATTCTGAATGACCAAATCTCACTGTAAAGCACTGCATTATAGTTTTCTATCTAGGAAATACAAAACAAGTCCGTAATTATAGATAACAGACTACAAATTAAATGTTGTTCTAAAGTAATAGGATGGACAAAACAATCTAAAAGATTTAGGTAAATGCCGTAAAACAAATATTTTTCCTAAAAGTTTGACACGAGCCATTAGACTACTTGACTGCATATGAGGTATAGAAACTTTAAGAAGGATAACATATCCCACTGGAAAGGAAATCATGATTCAGTATTAGGTTTGTAATTACATAACTTCAGTTGAGTCAACATGTAATTCGTATGGAATTGTGTCCAGAAATTAAGAAGTTAACAACACCTCACATCTGCTGCTACAGAAGACAAATCAGAGCCACTCACCTCTGCCCTCTTCTTTTATCTTATGCAGATGCTCAGAGTAGTTAATGGACTTGCTGTCCTCCTCAAACACAAGGTCCACCGTGGTGATGTTGGCTTCGTGCAATTCCACGTAAAGACCCTCGATGGCAAAATAGCACTCACGCTCACTCATTTTGCTGTCTCCAAACATCAACAGGGCATGCTGGACCCAGCCAAAGTGTCTACACAGATGAAGGCCAAACTCACCCAGCTTTTTGTGTGTAGGGCCTGTGTTAGTAATAGAGGTGTAGACCTCGGCGCGGAGGAAGCCTACTGCTGGTGCCCCTGCCGTGATCATAGGTAGACCCCAATGTGTGGTGAAGAGGCCCACTGGAGAGGCTGTGTAGTCACAGCCTGGGCCAATGAAAGCCCATGGCTCATGAGTGAACTTCAGGTACACAGCCATTTGGGGCGCAACAGACTCAGAGCAAATACCATCAGCATTCTCACTGTTGTTAAAAACGTGTCGCAGTCTGTACCCAGGCAGGAGCAAAGAATCGGCGTTGATGAGTTCTATTGCACGCAGTAGGGCAGGTCCGACACGTGGCCAGGCCCATGGGTATGAGGTATTGTCCTTAGGCAGAATAACAGCCAGTGTAATGTTTTCCTGTTTGTGCATGGGTTTGTGAGGCTCGTGGGGATAAGAAGATCTGGGATGGATAGAAACAGAAGGACAGCAGAGCAGGAGCAGCAGCAATGGGGTTACAGAGAACCTGCCTCCCTTTAACCAGCACAGCAGCCTCATGGCTCCACACTTCACTTACCTAAGAGTCTGAAACACTGTGCACACACACACACACACACACACACACACACACACACACACAAATCTTTATGCCAGCACACAGGGGGTAATCACTACATCTCCACATATGAATGCTCCTTTCTTGAAATATTCTGAACGTATTTGAATGTAATTTTCCTTAATTTTATGTTGTGTTCTCAATCCTCATTTTACAATTATGCCAAAAGATGAACTGGAAAAAAATTAAATGAAATGTGAATAAATGGAAAAAGGAATTGCTTTGCTGTGAATTCAAAAAGTGTGTGAAAATAACCATAAATGTCAGAGTTGAACCGAATTTGACTTGAATTCCCAGTATACATAGGCAATTTAATCGAGTGATTAGGTAAGAAAAAAGTGGCAGTAAAGATGCAGTCTGTGAGTTGACGCTGTACATTTAGCTTTTAGTGACTAGTCTGAATGCTGGATAGTTTAACATGTATATTGAAAATAGGGTACACTATATTTGTTTTGAATTTTGTATGTGTTATGATGCAAACCTAGCAACACGGCTAGTCCTGAAATCCGGTCACAAGCAGTCATGATTTTTTTAAAAAAAGAAACTCGAGGTGAGAACAGTTATCCATGTCTGCTCTCCAGCTTGAGACTGAATCAGACAGATGTCTGAACAGAGCCCGTAATAATTACACATGCTATAAAATTTTAATAGTAAACACAAAGCCATACCAATTATTCACTGTTGATAATGGCTCAAGCTTGACTACCTCATTACATATTTATTCCCCGTGAAGAATATCCTTTTGGGAAATAACAAGCTAGGTTAATCTTGTAATCCAAAAAGAATTTGATGGATTTGTGCAAAAATTCATTTACCATAGCTATGTTTGTTTCAGTTTTCCTTACTGTCCCTATCTGTTATTGCAAGTATCAGTAAATAAAATAATACAAATACAGCATATTAGTTAATAAGCTATTCCCTAAACGTGACTGTAAAATTCTCAAGCTGACTATAACAGATTCCTGTAACTGTGACTGACTGTCGCTTCTCAGGGGCACAACGACACAAGATTTATTGTCGAATGCAACTTCTACACTAACAGGCTCTTTAGAGGGATTGATCCAAGAAAAGCTTTACTGAGTTCAGCCAACAAAATGTGGCATATGTGAAATGTGAAACAAAAGTGAAAAGCATCATGGCTATTGATAAATAACTTCTGGTTTTTAATATTTAAATTTCAATTAGCTTAGATGCAATATTTTTAAGGTACATTAAAAAATATTACAGGAAAAAAAAATAGCTGCACTAATCTTAATCTGCAGTTATTCTTTTTGTACATCTGTCATTCAGGGTTAAAGATTTGCTGGACAAATTAACAACTTAATGTAGAAAACCTCAGTATCATTTCTAATCAAAAAACAACATTCTAAAGCCAAGGATGCATGCAAAAGAAATGCAAAATGTGATCACTAATCAAACAACTGTAAATGACTTTGAATAGTAATGTCCTGAAGTAATGGTGTAAAAGAATGTCTAAAAGCACTTCCCTATCACTACAGTTCCATCATCTTAGCCTTTTATCCATCAGCCAATTCAATCCAATTACAGTGTACCACTTACCCGCATGGGCAGCTCTGAGGAGAGTGTACACAGCACATTACAGCTTCTCACTAACTTTCAGACTGTTCTATTGCTCTGTGTGTGTATGTGTGTGTATGTGTCCTTCCCAGGCAGAGCTCTTAAACCAGGGTTAATTTCTTCAAACTACATTACCTAAAATAAAGCACAGGTTATCTCCATGTCAGGCTGTACTCTGTGCAGCAGCTGGGGGGGTTATGGCTCTCCACTGCTGCTGTCACTACAGCTGGTGAAGGAGAGAGAGAGAGAGAGAGAGAGAGAGAGAGAGAGAGAGAGAGAGAGAGAGGATCAGATGAGTCAGTGAATCACAGCGGGGGAGTGGTCCCACATTTCAGAAGTATACACAGTTGTCGGGAGAATCCTCCTCAGACACATAAGAGACTGAAGAATCAAGTAAATGATCCATAGTGAGGTTTCACCTGTAGCATTCAAGTAAGCTGGAAAGAACAAAACTGAGTGTGTTCCTTTGGTAGTAAAGCACTCCGGTGGCTCGCACAATGACAAACACCTCCAAGTGTAAGAATATGCTTCTAAATCATCCACAGGAGCCAGTAAATCCATACATCCACACAAGACATACTGAGAGCCAAAGAGTCAATCATTCATTATGATCATGGAAGATCTGGGCTAAATGCTCTCTCATGCTGATAGCATTCCTGCAGCTCCAGAGTTGAAGTAACAGCATTGAAAACACTTCATCACCTGCAGTAAAGACCTGGGGCAAAATCTTCAACACGGCTATATACTATAGTGATGCAGTGAAATGTTGGCTCTGCTACAAGCTGGAGTATCCTGACTGAACAGCAGCCTGGCGTCAGACTGAGAAAGAGATGCCTGAGTAATACTGTAAGACTGAGAGAACGCGCGCACACTGTGTGTGTGTGTGTGTTCACCTAAGTCCACATATCTTTCCCTCTAATGTCCTCTCTCTCTTTCCACAAGAGGGAGGGAGAGGAAAAGGGAGAGAGGTTGTGAAAGAGAATGACAAATGAGCATTCTCTATGCTTCTGCTCTGTATCTTTCACATCAGCTAAACACTCTAGGACAAAAAAAAAAAGAATTCTCACTGCAATTTTTTTAATTTCCCACTGTGGCTATGTTTTCTTTACTCCTCTGTATGCAAGTCTGAATTGTGTAAAATAAAGTAAGCCCATGTTGTGTATGTGCAAGTGTTTTAAGAGATGTTATATGTGTAAACTCTTCCCTCAAGCTTTCTCGGTCAGTAAAATGCTAAATATTTTTCTTTTACCCGGAAGGTGTTGTCATTCTTTCCATCGAAATCCTTCCCTCTTGCTCTGCTGTTAGCCACTACACATGGCATTTACGAATCAATTAAGTAATAACTAGTGAGCCATAAAACCATTCATTTGTGAGAGCAGTTACAGTGGAAAGATGGCATAACCCTAGGGTCAGATCCCTAAACTAAAACTCCTTAGATTCTAAATTGACATTGACCTGAGCTCATATATTTCTCCAGATCAAAAGGCACACAAACAACACTTGGTGAACGTCCTCATTTACTGCAGCTGAACAGGGCGAAGTTTCCTGAAAGCATAGTTACGATCTCTGGTTAATGTGTTTGCTCTACTATTAAATGATGATCTTTGTGCACAAGTACGCTCCTCCTCTCCTCTCCTCCATGTACATTAGAGAAACAAATGAGAGAAACAATATATTAAATTTGTAGTGGCACGGTAAAAATTGTATATGGTACTCGATTGCTCCTTCTACTGCACCCCTAAACCTGATATACCTTTGTGACACCTACATGCAATAAACAATACAAAGCAGAGATGCACCGATACCAAATTTCTCAGCCGATACCAATAACCGATTATTTAGAGTGATATCAGCCGATAACTGATACCGACAGTCCTGCCTTTTATACCTTCTTTTAAATTAATAATAATTAATTCCACAATTCTGAAATAATGCATATAAAATCTTTATTCTCTCCATTTCAACAAGTTGTTTCACAGTAACTGGTCTCATAAACAGAAAACATATTACTCACATTAACATTAACACATGAACTACATTCTGAAGATGAAAGTAAGATTCTTTAACTTATTGAATGTTATTAATTCATATTAACATTGACTGAATTCTAAAAAAACCTCCTGATAGTCTCACATTCACTCACCACAAACAAAAGCATTTCTACTTCATCGTTAACATCAAACCGGTAATATATAATATCAACTTTTTTATATATTAACATTAACTGGATATGAAATACACTACTCTACAAATATATTTTTCTGTGCAATATATACTTTTGTCAACTCATCCCTATTTAAATCTTTCAACGGTGTACTGGTGCTTTAATTCAAGGCGAGCAGCTCGAGCAGCGCAGCAAAAAAACAATCACTAAAAATTTGACTTGACACCGAAACTCCCGCTTCACTGCTGCACACGGTGTAAAATTTTAGCGGTGCAGAGATTACAGAGCTTACAAGCTGCAGTTTTTTCGTCATTCCACACAAGAGATATCATCTTTACGCACAGCTTGAAATCGATGTGTTTTCCCGCCCACTTTTGATTGACAGGATATAATTGGCCCTGATCATCGGATGTTTTTAAAATATCAGCCGATGGCCCATAGCGGGAAAAATAGCCAAAGGTTTTTATTTGACTCACCCCCAAATAATCTGTTATCAATTTTCCTATATCTTAGTCATAATATAAAAATACCACCCAACATTTCACATTCCACCTTTACCTTGGTCACAGGAAAGAGAAATTAGTAATCAAAAATGAAAAGTGCCCTCGTGGGTTGTGTATAGAGTGCACTGGATCAGTTCTGTAGACCGTGCAGAGAGAGTGGCACAGTCTGATGGATAGGGTTACCAAAACAGGATGCAACACAATAGTGCCCCCCTCCCCTACTCTTTCAATTTGCCTTATCTTCCTCTCTGTCCTTACTTTAGTCACTCAGCAGCTAATTTCCTCATTCAAGAAAATCACAAGTAATTCAGTTCAACAAAGTGAAGTCTGAAATGACCACAGACAGATAAAAGTCTGTTCACTGACATGCCAATCGTTGGTATTCCTATTTAACTATTAATAAACAGCATTCTTTTTTTTTAGACAAAATTGTATAAAATTAGATGTTAATGCTGGTTAGCTCTGTACTCCAACAGGAAAATCCTCCTTAATGGGGAGCATTAGCGTGTTCTCTCTAGAGACCTCCAGAATGGGAGGCGAGATCGGCACTGCCAGTGAACAATCTGCCAAAGCAGGCCTGTGTATGCATGAGCATACATTAGCTCAGGGTCGAATTATTTTGCTTTGTGATGATTTTTAAAAGCAAAACTTGGGGTAACATATCTTTCACTTTTTTTGTCTATAATATATAACTGTGTATATTTGTGTCTATGGTCCTTCGTATCATTCTCAGTCTCAGGAAAAATTCAACCTGAACGACTTACAAATTAATCTTTATAATTCGCCTCACACCTCCAGGGTTGGCGGTTCGATTCCCACCGTGGCCCTGTGTGTGCGGAGTATGCGTGTTCTCCATGTGCTGCGGGGGGTTCCTCCGGGTACTCCAGTTTCCTCCCCCAGTCCAAAGACATGCATTGTAGGCTGATTGGCGTGTCTAAAGTGTCCGTAGTGTATGAATGGGTGTGTGAATGTGTATGTGATTGTGCCCTACGATGGACTGGCACCCTGTCCAGGGTGTACCCCGCCTTGTGCACAATGCTCCCTGGGATAGGCTCCAGGTTTCCCCGTGACCCTGAAAAGGATAAAGCGGTATAGAAGATGGATGGATGGTGAGTGACAAAAAAAAAGCTATTGCTTTTTTGTTTCTATGAGCTAACATAATAACATAATAACCCTTATGTTTGAGATCATTACATTTTGTTCCCTGTGACCTAAAAGTAGCAGACTTCTGCTAACCTCTCATGGAAATTCAAAAGATACAACACCAACCAACAAATGAGCACCAAATATTTCAGAGAGGACCTATATTTTAAGGTGTGTAAGAAGCAATACTGAGTAGTAAAAATGTCTGATATGAACCACAGGATCTCTTGTAGGGCTCGTAATAGACGTATTCACAGGCACAGCTGTGGTATGAATGGATCATTTCAAGCCTCTCTCTCTTTTAACTATATTTACACACAGCTAACAATGTATGCTGAAATGAGTTAATCTGTTGTGCATAAAGTGACAGGGAGTGATTGAAAGGCAAACATGATATTGTAGTTCTTGCGAGATCACATATGTGGTTCCAGCTTTTATAACAGCTTTTTAACACACAGATGTGTCTTTATCACCATGGCATTCAGAAGTTTGTGATAACTGCTATGCCCTCCGGGGACACCCATCTCCCAGTATCCTCACCTCTCACTTCCCATCCCATTTGCTCAAGCGCCCCTGCTTGCTGATTGATCTCAACTGTAGCTTTTTCCAGTTTAATTTATTCCTGTATGTACAGGATACACTCCTCGGTGTATATATTTACTCACTGCTAAGTCTTGTTTGTGATTTCTAGTCTTCATTACTAGTCTTTATCACCTGTCACTTTTTTTCCTGATATTCCATGGACTGTTAAAAAATTCCTTGTAGGTTTACTGGACGTTTACGGCCAATGGGTTGCAGTGAGGGTGGCATAGTGGGTAATGTTGCTGCCTCTGCATGTTGGCTTTCAATGGGTTCTTTGGTTTTCTCCCACCTCCCAAAATCATGTTAGAGAATTGACTAATCAGTGAATTAGTGACTCTAAATTGCCCCTAGGTATGAATAACTACTGGTATTTTGTGTCTATGCATGGTGCCCTGTGATGGACTGTGCATTCTTGCCACACACGTAGTGTTTACAGCAGGGGTTAAATTTATCAGCAAAGGGCCAGTTTTCTTTCCAACCCAGCAGGAGCCACACCCGATTCCACTTGTTTAATCAATTCGACTTGGTCTCAAATCAACTATCAACTGGGTCTCCTATTTGGCTGGAATGAAAACCTGCAGCCACACCGGCCCTTTGCAGCTAAGATTGAAGACAGTTTACAGGATAGCCAAGCTCAAGATCCACCTCCACTCTGACCAGGATACAGCGGTTACTGAAGATTAGTAAAATAATGGTTGCAGTACAATTATAAGCATTTCACATTAATATTACTGTAACTGAAATACAGGACACTGCTATATAGTAATAGTTATACAATTACAATGGAATACAGGAAACCGTTACAGTATCGTTTTGTAATCTAATTTTACTGTAATTTCACTGCACCTCATTTGACATTAAGTCACTGAAAAGCAGGAGGGTTAATTTATAAATGTATTCGGTTACCATTACAAATTACTGCATCAAAAATGTCATCAGTAACGTAATCCAAGTAGTCTATCACAATATCAAAGTCATGTAATCTGATTACTTTTGGATTACTTCAAGGCCACAAACTTTTATTTGGAGCTTATTTTAGAGCTTCAAAACATGTTTAATATTTGGATTTGTTTTCATAAAATAAATAAATTCGTTGTACATGTAAGTCACAACTGGCAAGAGAGAACCAGAACTATAATCATGCAGCTGTTTATATTGTGTTACGTCAAAAGCAGGGCTCCAGACAAAAATATCTATTCAGGAGCCACTGGCTCCTATAAGAAAAAAAAAAAAAAACAGGCACCAAATGATTTTTTTTAAGTGCCACATAAGAATGTTAAATTAAAAAAAAAAAAAAAAAAACTTACTTTCAGTCATCCTGTCATGTGTGTATGTACATCTCCTTTTACAATGTCAGCATTTTAATCTAAGTTCACTTAAAATAACTTCACTTATGTAACATGTAGTTCACACACACGAGACGCTGCTTGTGTTAACGGTGTGTTTTGTAGAGCACTCTGCGATTACATAGTCACAAGCTTTTTCATGCTTTTGACTATCGCTCTGTTCTTGAAATTTTATCTGCCCACTTTGTCAACAAATGTCACAGAACATTTTCTGTGTGAGATGATCACACCTGAGCATTGCAAACTCTTGAATCCAAGAAGTCTGAAAATGCCTTTCTGCACTTTTACTCGGGTGTTCATTGATTGACATGGAAATATGATCCTCTGTGTCTTTACTCCAGGCTACTCCTCACAGAACACACAATTAAAAATACTTAAAATTATAAGCAAATTTTTCAATGAAAACATTTCATTTCTTTGGTTTTAAATGAAAAAAATAAATTGTAATCCCGATAGTATTCCCATTTTTTACAAAATGTACCTGTAATCTGATTACTTTGTTCTTTGACATAACTGTAACGGATTACAGTTACCAGTTTTTTGTAACCTGATTACGTAACGCTGTTACATGTGTTCCGTTACTCTCCAAACTTACTGAATAGCTGCAGGATTCTATTCTCAGCATTTCTCTCTAATCTCATTCATTATTGTGCTGTCAGCTTATCAGATGGTGTCACATTACTGCGAAGGATGACTCAAAGGCCCTGAAATCTCATTCATTTTAGTCAGAAAATAAGAATGGAGCTCTGGGTTTTTTATTTGCTAAATCACCTCCACAAGCACTAGTTATTTGTGATCAAAGACCAAATTTTGTCCCATAATGCCCTTCTTTCTGTGTTCAGTTTCAGAAAGTGTCTTGAGATAAAGAAGATAACTGTTGTATGACCCTTGCATTGTTTGTTTTTTCAGTTTTACTCTTGTGTTTTTCCCCTTTTGTATCTTGCACTTTTGCCCTTTTGCTCTCTTGCCTGTTTCTCCCTACTGTTTGTGCCTTTTGTTTTTTGGATTCTCTGCCTCTGTATTTCCTGGATTCCCGGTTGTTTACTTTCTATTTGCATGCATCTGTGCTATTTTGTGTCTGACGGTTTTGCTAGTTCTGTTTGCAATTGTTTGATATCCATGAGAGCAGAGTATTTTTTAAACAAAAGATCAAAAGGTTAAACAATAAAGACAAATTTTCACAGCCTTAGCTCATATTTACCATGGGTGCCAATATTAGTGGAGGACACTGTATAGTACGCAAAATGAACATGTTTCTGGCATAATCATTTTTGTTAGATAGCTCAGCTATTTGATGTGTGTACAACTACAAACATTCCTCATGTCTTGTTTATAATCCTGACTTTTAAACATTGATAATACTGTTTAATTTAATACCAGCATAATGTAATGCTGCAAACAGCTCTAACTGCAGAGGATCTGTGCGACTGGAAACATTCTGCAGAACCTTGGGAATTTAGACAAAAACAGCAACTATACAGTCTAATCTACTGCCATACAAGCATCACTGCATAAACAGTATAACTTCAATTAAAGAGTGAGATGTGTTAAACTGTCTAAAATAAATAAATAAATAAATAACATAAATAAATAAGAGTGTATGTTCTGTATATTAAAATACTGTTGGCATCAGAGATACAAACATGCAGAAAATAACATTCCCGGTATTATATTATCATCACTTTAAGACACTTTGTTCATTTGGAGATATTGATGTATAGCATTAAAAAACATTTAAATCTTAAAATCCAGTGACTATTATAATTTTCGGTTCATGTGTAGAAAATTGCTATTTTAACCCTTTGCAACTCTCACAGCTGAACCACACAATTACACATATTTATCATTGTAATTCCAATATATAGTGTTCATGAATTTATCTCAAACTTTCCCTTTGTCTCAAGGGATTACAATGAGTCTTCTTGACATGATACATGATACGTTCGAAAGGGGGCTCTTTCAGTTTTAGAAACATAGCTTTGAAATAGGTTTAACAACTGGACGTTGATATCACCGGCAATACTGTTTATTCATCAAGTTACAGAGATAAAATATCAAAAATTTGTAAAAAGATAAAACACATACCTTGACTTTCCACTCTTGAGATTTAGAATATAAACAAAGATATACCTGTTTTTGATAAACCTGTGTTGTGTTTGCAATTGTTTGATATCCATGAGAGTATTTTGTAAATTTGTTTGAACAAAAGATTAAACAATAAAGTTAAATTTTCACAGCCTTCTTTGCTCATATTTAACAAGGGTGCCAATATTAATGGAGGGGCCTGTAGGATGGAGAGTAGGCGAATAGGGATGCAGCAGTGGTGAAGAAATTGCTACATGACTGGGCTAAATTGATCGAATATAACACTTTAACTATGCCCCAGACCCTACAGAACACAGTGTATGTATGTTTCAGCTGTCAAGGGACAGATGCAACTTTTAAGTAAACTCCTTGATTACTACATACTTACAATTATTCTGAATAACCAAATAAACTTATTCGACAGACTTTATATCAACCAATACATGTTGATATTATGTTGCAGTTATGTTCATTGCAATAGTTCATATTTAGATAATAAACAATTAAACTGGAGAAAAAAGATGACAAACAAACATATTTGTGCCTTTCATTATCTGCAGAAACAAAAACCAAATTGATATGTGATTAGAGGCAGGGAAAAGATTGCCAGTCGTGCTGGCACAGAGGAAAGTGATATAGAGACTAGAGTGAAGGAAAATAAAGAAATCAATAATTATTCAGCTCTCCATAACCTTATTTCACCTTCTAAAATGGTTGTGATAATCACATTTTGCTGTTACTGGTACTGGCTGCATGTTAGCACTGAACAGGGAAACAAGCATTGACCTTCTCATTCTGGCTGATTTCTCTGTGCACTCCCACACATTTTTAATCATTAGCTCATATAAATATGCCAGGAACTGTTCTATTTGAAAAATTCATTATTTTTTTTCTTGCAGAAATCATGTTGACCTGAGTGTGAGTTGTGTTTACAGAAATTATCATCTCCTAAGAACCCTGATACTCACCACCACATGGAAACATCTACAGAATCACAGGCCTAGACAGAAAAAAAAGACATGATTTACATGTACATTTATTAATTTAGCAGACGCTTTTATCCAAAGCGACTTACAAATGAGGAAATATAAGCAACATTTTATTTCATGATTTAATGAGAATCAAATGGAGAATATCGATTGGTGTAAAATACACTTGAAAATGAAATCAAGCCTTGATTCAGTTTCTAAGTTAACTTGAATCCAATATTATGTACAATTTCACATACAGTACATAATAATATCTATTGCATTTAAATATTTGCTTTTGAGTATTGCAGTTTTTTTTTCTTTGAAAAAAATAAGCATTTTTCAATGTAAAGTCTACTTTTTCAAAACGCTTCAGAATGTTGACTCAACAGCGGTCTAACTGTAAATACAGGTTTCATTTCTATGACATAAAATGCATGATTTTTTTGTTTCAAATTTCTCCTGCTAAAACTGTACTTGTACAGGCCTGTTTGCAAATGGTTTCAGTCTGTTTCAAAACTGATTACACTCAAGTTCAGTACCAATTAATTAGCAACTGGAATATAGAGTGGATAGCAGTTAGTCGAGTTATAAAAGATATGATGAACTACAGTCAAAATACTAAAAATTATAGTAGCTAGGAATCAAGACCAAAACAAAAAAAGACTGGCAGCAGTAAATGTTCTGAGCAAGAGAGGTGACATCATCACTGTCTGTGCAGCAAATGTTATGATCCAATGGATTGCTATAATACAATTAGAAGATCAGGCCATATCATATAGAGTGTTTTATTTCATTTTTGTGAAGGTGGAAGGCTAAAGACTGAGCAGGTATTTGCATTGGAGAATGAGTCACACACTGATTTGCAGTCCAACCAAATTATAGTCACTTTTACTACCAGCTTATTCACCCTTTCTTCACCCAAAAGAAGGAGGTGTAATGTGATCTGATGTCTGTCAGGAATGGGTTCCTGCATTTATCAGCTGATAATCACCAGACATGGATAAAACATGGGACAAACATATTTCCCAGTATATAGCAAGAGAGGAGATAAGGTGTAGTGTTGATTAGAGAATAGAGCCAAAGTGGAAGTTTCATATATTCTAGATTCATTTGTTTTAATCTTGATGATTATGGTTTACAGCTCGTGAAAATCAAAAATCCAGTATTTCAAAATATTAGAATAAAGAATTTTATAATACAGAAATGTCGACCTGAGAAGAGCTGTAATCGGCTAATTAACTCAAAACAGCTGCAAAGGTTTCCCGAGTCTTTAATCTCTCAGTCTGGATCAGTACAAATAACCACAATCATGGGGAAGATGAAAGTAAATGTTGCATTTCATTTGGAAATCAAGGTCCCAGAGTCTGGGGAAGAGTGGAGAGCCACAGAATCCAAGTTGCTTGAAGTCCAGTGTGAAGTTTCCACAGTCAGTGATGATTTGGGGGGCGATGTCATCTGCTGGTGTTGGTCCACTGTGTTTTCTCAAGTCAAGAGTAAATGCAGCGTCTACCAGGAGATTTTAGAGAACTTCATAGTTCCATCTGTTGATAGACTTTATGGAGATTTTGTTTTCCTTTTCCAGCAGGACTTGGCACCTGCCCACAGTGCCAAAACTACTAGTAACTGGTTTGCTGACAGTGGTATTACTATGCTTGATTGGCCAACCAACTGAACTCCTGACCTGAACCCCATAGAAAATCTATGAGAGACACCAGACCAAACAATAGAGACGAGCTGAAGGCCACTATCAAAGCAACCTGGGCTTCCAGAACACCTCAGCAGTGCCACAGGCTGATTACCTCCATGCCACACGACACTGATGCAGTAATTCATGCAAAAGGATTAAAGCCCCGACCGAGTACCGAGTACCGAGTACTAAAAATTAGCATACTTTTCAGAAGGTCGACATTTCGGTATTATAAATCCTTTATTCTAATATTTTGGTGATACTGGATTTTTTATTTACATGAGCTGTAAGCCGTAATCATCAAGAAAATAAAAAGGCTTGAAATATTTCGCTTGTATGTGTAATGAATCTAGAAGATATGAAAGTTCCACTTTTGAATTAAATTATGGGAAAAAATTAACTTTTCCACGATATGAATTTTTTTTTGACATGCACATGTATATATTACACATGGTAAATGGTCTGTACTTATATAGCACTTTTATCCAAAGCACTTTACACTGTGTCTCATTCACCCACTCACACACCAATGGTAGCAGTGCTGCCATGCAAGGCACTAACTTGCCATTGGGAGCAACTCAGGGTTCAGTGTCTTGTCCAAGGACACTTCGTGTGGTGTCATGTGGGCCGGGAATCGAACCGCCAACCCGGCCGTGGACAACCCGCTCTACCACCTGAGCCACAGCCGCCATTATAGCAATTATAAAATGTATTCCCCTCACTAGTATCTCGTTTATCTCTTATTTTGGGATTTGCATAACTACTGTTAGAGCTGTGCTGTTATTTAAAAAAACAAAAGATTTAAAACAGCTTCTGACAAATCAGATTCAAGAAGTCAACAGCTGTGGCATAACAATCAAACATCTATTCATCCATCCATCCATCCTCCATACCGCTTATCCTACTCAGTGTCTTGGGGAGCCTACCACACAGTAGGCGAACCCTACTCTACTCTACTACAGAGTACGCGAATCCTACTCTACCCTACTACACAGTGGGTGAACCCTGATCTACCCTACTACAGAGTAGGCGAACACTACTCTACTCTACTCTATTACACAGTAGGCGAACCCTACTCTACTCTACTCTACTACACAGTACGCAAACCCTACTCTACCCTACTACACAGTGGGTGAACCCTAATCTACCCTACTACAGAGTAGGCGAACACTACTCTACTCTACTCTATTACACAGTAGGCGAACCCTACTCTACTCTACTCTACTACACAGTAGGCTAACTCTACTCTACCCTACCCTACTACACAGTAGGCGAACCCTACTCT